>NC_143484.1:51893730-52136444 GCF_027475165.1 Benincasa hispida | reverse complement strand
CAAAATCAACAATTCAACCTGTATTGTAATCTATTGAAACATTAACATGCAGATTATTAATGGGTTATCAATAGCTTCAATTGATAAGCATTATTCCCATTTAATTTGCTCAGATTTGTTACTTTCCTATACAACATTTGCTTTTACTTCTTTGAGATCCACATGACAATTTGGTCTAATATGACCAATTTTTCCACAATAATGATACACCACCTTTACCTGACAATCGCGTTTGATGTATCATGGTTTGCCACACCTAAAACATCCCTTCGTTTTTGTTATGTCTAATGGCTCTTATTTTTGTTATATCCCTCGTAAGGAGAACAAAGCAGTTCATATTTTGACAACTTTGATATTTTTTAAGGGTTGCTCTTTGATATGGAAAGATGTTTTTCCAGACATCATTCTCATTATTTGTGATAAGGAGGTTTGGTTGTACTCTGTTTTTTTTTTTTTTTTTTTTTATCTTCTCCCCAAACAAATCTAGGTGTAAATATCTATTTATAAAAAAAAAAAAAACAAACAAACAAACAAAGAGATAGTTATAATAAAATAAAATCTAGAAAGATCATACGTTATCACTAGTGGCTATGCAATGAGATATGCGCTGTGATTTGGTGCAATGCCCAAAAAAGACGGTGCTTTAATTGACTTTTTTTTCCTTTTCTTTTTCCCTTTTCCTTTTCAAAAGTACAAATAGCATTATTGATTATTATTTGTTATCCACGTTTGTTTTTGTGTATGGAATTTTCTTTTTCCAAAAAATTGATCTTTAAAATTTTAAGAGTTCCGCTTAAATTTTTTGTGAACGTAAATTGTAATAAGATTTCTCCTGATTTACCTTATTAAAAGCATAATTTATGCTTAGAAATCCCTAGAATTAGATAAACATATTACATAAATATATCACATAAACATAATTTATAAAACTAGGTAAATACAATAAAAGAAAATCTCCTAAAATTAGATATCTACGTTCTTTTAATTTACCCTATTATATAAACATAATTTATGCTCACATCTTTTAAATTTTAAATTTTAATTGACATAAAAAGAACCATGAATTAATACAACAAGTTGAAGTCTAAAATTGGAATTTCAATCTCAATAGAACTAATATATGTCAACAATCACTGGACTATACTCATTATGACAAAGTAATGTGACGGTTATATTGACAAGTTTTTAAACGACTTAGCAATATTTATGTGTTTTTATATCATTCATGTATAGTGTGATGTGACTTTTTTTTTTCTCTTTTTATTTTTACTCTATTAATGACAAAGTATGTTACATTGGCAATATTTTATATATTATTTTTTAAACTCTAATCTCAAATTTCAAGATTGAAAGTGTATTTTTATTTTTCTTTAGTATTACAATAAAGAGTAAGTAGTTCGAGCTTCAAATCTCTGATTCTTCAACACATTTATATGTCAATTAAGATATGCTCACTTTGACTACTCGTATTAACATATTAGTATAAATGCTAAATGATATCATTAGTTTTATAAAAACAAAATAAATCCTACTCAAATTTGATGTCATTAATTTGTTAAAAGTCAGATCATAAATAAAATTTAAAATTTTAGAAGTCAAAATAAAATAAAGTTAAACCGTTAAAAACAAATATGTGAGATGAGAAAATTAAAATTCTTTTAACTTTGAGATTGGATATTATTACAAGTTTATACTAATTTATCTCCCACTTCCAAGTGCTAAGCCTTATTCTAAAGTCAATAAAACGCACACACTACTGTGTGCCCCTCTTGCCGGTGTTCTCATCGTTTCTATTTTACTGTATCAATTTCTTATATTTTCCATATCAACATAATGATACACTACTACCAATACAATATAAATAATAAGTATGTTAATTCAATAATAAATACAAAATATTTATTTACTAAGTAATTACTTTTTTATATAATTTTTTTCGAAAATATCCATTCATATTAATATTTTATCGATATTTTTTTCAATATTTGTATGAAAACGAGATATTGACGTTTTTCGAATAGAAATTCTACTAAACAAATTTAGTCATCTAAATATTTCCAAATATCTTTAAAAATAATCATTACATAACAAACATGATTATCTAAAGATGCTAGATATTTATATTTTTAGAAATCATTTAAAGATTTTAGTTATCTACATTTTCAAAAAACAAACTATCCCTTAAAATTATCTAATAATAATTCCATGTAATTTAAATTTTGTATCTAAAGTTTAAAAGTGTCTAGTAGGTCAATGGAACTTCAATTCTACATACAGTAGATTTGTGTCACATTTGACGTTTTATAAAATGTATGAACCTATTAGACATATAATTTAAATTAAAAAGTAACTATCTAATAAAACACAATATTTTTTTTATTAAAATAAATATAGCTTAATGATAATTGACGTATAATATCTTTGTTAAAGTTAGAAGTTGGATCTCCAATTCTCGTATTAAATATATAATAACAGTGATCACTATATCATAAGTATTTGACAAATTTATTTATTTTAATAAGGTTAACTTGAAAGGGGAAAATCCAAGCTTCTAGAGGCTTCCAGCTCAAGCATTATGATTGTCCTTCGTTAACTAATGATTTATACGGAAAAAGGACACATGCATTGTGTTGGAAAACGGGGCCTAAAATCATGGGGTTGCAAGTAAGAATTGTTCAAAGTTGTTAGGGCCAATAAATAATTACGTCAAATAGATGGATTTATTTCTTAAATACTTGTATTTTAAAAAGGGGGGAGGAATTTCAAGTTACATACTTTATTTTAACTTTTAAATATTTGACTAAAATTGAAAAAATCACTATTAATAAAGATTTATTGTTGGAAAAACATCCCATAGGAATTTTTTTAAAAAAAAACAACAAAAACTGACAACACAAGAGGAAAACTTAAAACCGAAGAAAAAACACGAAAAAATTATAACAATCGCACAAAAATTTCTCCCAAACTTACAAAATCATGACCATCCACATCTTTTTCCCATTCTCAAACTAGAATGCAAAAGAAAATTTAACTAGAGTAACACACCTAATTCCTAAGTGCAGTAATTTGAAACTAAAGACATACTTTTTTTACCGTGTTTGGAGGTCATGACTTTCTTAAATTTTTTCGATATAGGATAACTGAATTTATGACAATTGATTTAGTGAACTTTCAATTCGAATAATTACATGTGGTTGTTAAATATTACAAAATCACTGTAAATGAATTTAGTACTAATTACTATTGATATATTGTCAGTCATCGGTATATAATAAAATAATTCCGTAAATTTGAATATGTAATTGTAACCATTTGTGTTGTTCATGAGTGGTTTAAAGTAATTTAAAATTTAAACCCTTGTTTTGTTTGTATTTCGAAAGGATTATTTATTGAATTGGATATTTGAAAGTTTGCTTATACGTACTTCACTAATTTAGGACTTTTTGTTGTTTTCGAAATACTTTAGTACCACCTTAAAATTTAAATTAGATTTATATACGATAAGTTTCTAACTTGAATTCGATACATGACATTTATATATATTGAAAGTTTGATGGAGTTGCATGACATGATGATTAATTAAATAGTTTGGTACACTAATTTGAATGTGTGAAAATTCAAGAACTACAATTAAAAATGTACTATATCTTGAAAAATGATCAAATATAAGGTGTGTTTGGTTTAATTTTTTAAGTGTTTAATTTTAAAAATAAGTCATTTAAGAAAAAAAACAAAGTATTTAGTAACCCATCAAAATAGGTTTTGAAACACTTTTAAAGTATTTGTTGGAACCAAATGTCGATCGTTGTGCCGTGGATAAACCCACGGCCTTGAAAGCAAGATCAGCGCGACCTCCGTACTAAATCACCAAAGCTAGTTGCTCTCCAAGGTTAACACAACTCCCGATCTTTTATGTGCACTCGTCAAAGACTGGGTTGGAACCGATGAAAAACTGCTCAGAAAATAGTAGAGAGAGAAGTAAATGTTGAAAATCTTGAAAACAAAGAATGTCTTGGGATCTTGCAAAACTTTCTTCTTTATAAGAAGATGAGGGCAAAGAAAATGACAAGAAAGCGGCTAGTTCTCAACGACTATAAATGGCTACTTTTTAATGGCTATAAACGATTATAAATGGCTAGTTTTCAATGACTTTAAATATGACTAGTTTCCGATGATCATAAATGTTTTTTTTTTTTTTTTTTTTTTTTTTTTTTTAAAAAATTTTTGTGTTAGCTATAGGCCTTAACCAAAAATCATTTTCTACATATTTTAAACGGTTTTTTTTAATCAAAATAGTTCAAATAAAAATATTTTTTTTATAAAACATTTTTTTTCTATAATCAATCTAATCATAACTATCTAATGATTAAGAAAGAAGATAGACAAACGAATCAAAGAGAAAAAGAAAAGGCAAGGTTAAATTAATGAAAAGGCCTATGCACTTTTTACTTTGCTTAAAACAAATATTTTCAAACTTTCGAATGTTTTATCATATCTGTAAACTATTTTTTTTTTTTTTTAAAAAAAAAAAATCCATTTACCATTTCTTTAGAAAAATATTTTGAACTTCAAAAGTTTCATTTAATATCCTTAAACTTAAGGGAAAAAAAGTTAAAAAATATTCTCACAATTAATTTGGGACAATTATAAATATAGACAACATTAGACTCAAAGCATTAATACATATAACATAATATAAAAAAATTACAAATATAACCAAATTTAAATAGTTTATCAGTGATAGACTATATTATTGGTAAGAGTCTTGATAGACCATATTCATGGGTAAGAGTCTTAGAAGTTTATCACGGATAGACTTGTCTATATTTGCATTTTTTATAAATAATGTTATACACTTGGTTATTATTTCTAAAAATACTACAAATTGCAATTACCCTTATTAATATCTTTAACCTTTATTTCCTCTCACTCCTTTACATTATTTTACATCTATATATGAACAATAAAAACATTTCAAACTTTTTTTTAAAGGCTAATGATATTAATAAAACTTTTGAAAGTTTAACGAAAATTTTTAAACGAGATACCAACAAAATTTCGTCAGTTGTATAGACAAAAATAGTATTTTTGAACATTTTTAAAGTTTTAAAATATTAATAAGAATATAAAAAATTCATGAATACTTTTTAAACAAAATACTAATAGTTTTCGTCAAATAGAAAGAATATTTTTTGAATTAGTATCAACTCTTTCATTAAATGAGACTATACGTTGAAATAAGTAGTGTAAGAGTCATGAATGTTTAATAAAGTACAAAACTAAATTTAGAATTGGCTATCTAAGCGACAATTTTGGACCCAGTTTCTTGAAATCTTCTTTGAAACTATATCAAGAAAACGAGTGTTTTTTTTTTTTCATACAAGATTTGTATAAATTACGATATTTATTGATTGATTTTTGTCTTAACATTTAGTATTTATTGATCAAATAACTACATAAATAGACTACTAATGTTGACTTATAGCAGGCCCATTTAGAAGGAGACGCGGTCTTTGTAATTAAGAGTGTTTTTGCATTTTGTGTACTGTTAAAATAGGAATCCCAATTTTTTTCTCTCTTTTTAAGAAAGTAATATAAAATTTTGGGAGCCCCATTTTTAATTAATGATGATTTAGTTGGCATTTTACTTTCTATTCGAAACGTGAAAATTGCGTTATATAGCTTTTTTTTTTCTTTCTTTTTTTTTTCCTTCTTTAAAAATTACAAAAAATGACACTATTAAGTTTTCATCTCACAAAACTGACATTTTTTTAAAATTTGTTAAAATAGTTTTTTCCGATTCATCTCTTCGATCGATCATCAAGATTTAATTAGAAAAACAATTGTTTTCTAATGTTGATTGTTTTAGTTCTTTTGGAATTTTCTTAATACATCTCGCCAGATTTAATATCGAGATTCTATATATTTTCAAATTTTATCCAAATTTGTTTATCTTTATCAAATATTATATTCAATTCTTACGTAATTTTTGTCCAATTTTTGTTTCCACAATTGTAAAAATTTTTAAATTTCTAAACGAATTTATCAATTAGATTTTGGCCGATGGATGATTTCATTTTGATCTTAAAATTTTGCAAAAAATATTAGGTAAAATGTGGAAAATTTAAAATCTCGGTATTGGTTTGTCTAATATCAATATCAAAATTTTATATATTTTACCTATCTTACCTAATTTTGTTTTGAAAAATTTAATATTTTCTAAAATTTAAACATAAAAACTAATCACCTGAGATCCATCTAAAAAAAATTCATTTGAAAAAATTGATAAATTTATTTGAAAATTAGAAATTGGGTTAACAATTAAAAAAGTATTTAAGATTTTGATATCATATTTGGTAAAGATAATCGAATTTGGAGAAAATTTGAAAATATATAATATTTGGTATAAGATTTATATATATTCTTTTTAACTAAATCTCGGTGGTTGATGTCGATCGAGATGGATCGGAAAAAACTATTTGAACGAGTTTTCAAGAGGGTGCTAGTTTTGTAAGATGAAAAGTTAAAAGATACTATTTCTAACAATTTCTCTCTTTTTTTTCCCTTTTTATTCATAGTGTCTACATCAGTTATGCACATATAGACTAATCTCATGAGATAATCTGTCTGATCATACAATATTTGGATATTATGAAAATCGATAGGATATTAAATTTTATATAGGTAATAAGTGACCACCATAAATTATAATCATGATCTTTTAGTCCTTTATCAATATCATGTTTTCTATTTATCATTAGGCGTTATATAGGTACAAATAAATATTGGCAATAAGATAGTCCGTTGCGTTGAATCCATAACTCAGTGTCAAGGACACAAATTTAAATAAGATTAAATCATCGCATGTTTAATCGCGAACTTTTGATGTGTCTATATGTGGTCTTGACTTTAAAAGGTATTCATTATCCATTTGACAGATTTGTGTTTTAAATATGTTTTCTTTAATATTGTGATAAAAATATTGAAAATTCTAAAAACAATATTTTCATATTTTTGCAATTTATCAAAATCTTGAATTTTATTTTTTTCAAAGAAAATTTATTAATGTGGGAATTAGAGTGTTCGTTGGTTGGATTGAGTTGGGTTGAAGCACTTTTTAGACTAAACTCATTGTTCGAGTTATAAATTTCTTCGACCCAAATAATTTATGTTAAATAATTAACCCAACCCAACCTAACCATAAAATATTTAAGTTATGTTGGTTCAGGTTAGTTAGGTCCTTTATTAAAATTTTTGTTCTAAAAATAAGTAATGTTTTAATGTGTAAAACATAGTATTTAATTATTTTTATATATCGAATTAAGAATAATAACTCAATTTCAATTTGTATTATAAAAAATTTCTTCCAAAGTGCAAAAAAAAAATTATTTTTAGGAGTTGTTGGAAAATAACTTTATCTAAAACAATCATGATATAAAATAAAATAAAACTAAATATATGTAAAAATAATTGTAGCATAAGTAAAATAGCAATATACTTTTTAAAATTAATAATCAGTTCAGGTTGGTTTGAGTTATTTTACATGAATCCATGAATTAGGAGTGTAACAATAAGCTGAAAAATCGAAAAACCAAATCAATCCAAACCGATCCAATGATCTGGTTTGGTTTTTAGTATAAAATTGGATATCTTAGTTTGTATTTGGAGAAAATAAAAAGTATTGATTTGGATTGATTTTTTATTAGAAACGCCGGTCAAAACCAAACCAATCCATTTGTATATATCTTTTAGTATTTTAATTATTATGGTGTATGTATATTTGTTGTTTAGAAAAAAAACATAATTGTATGTTTTTTATTTAGAAAAGTGCCAAGAAAAAAAATGTCAAATTTCAATTTATGAAAAAAGAAATAGAACCAATTTCAATTTTTATATTAGCAAAAAGGACCAATTAAAAAAAAAGTGGTAATAAAAATAAAAATCGAAAGAAAAAAGGAAAATGCCAAAAACCGAGAACCAAACCGATAATAAACCGATCCAAATAAAATCAATCCAACAGTTTTGTTCTTTATTGGGCATTAGTTTGAATCACTTCTTTGTAAAACCGATTGGTTTGTGTTTGGTTCTCGGTTGACCTCAAAACCGACAAAATCGAACCGACTATCACTCTTGCCATGAACCAACCTAACCCATAAATTTTTTTATTTATTTAAACCCAACCCAACCCAATTGAGTTCATAACCCAATCCAAATCGTATAGATTAGATTTGGTTGATGAGTTTTTTAGGTCATTAGGTTTTTTGAACACCCTTAGTGAGAACCGAATAACAGAGTATAGAGATCATTGTAAACAAAAGATAAAAGCCAAGAAGGAAAGTTATTTGTCCACCGGGGGGGAGGGGAAGAACAACAAAAATGAGGAGAAAAAGCGCAGGGAAGCTTGAGTTTCATCGATCCAAACCCCAAATTCATTTCTGTGAGAGAGATGATCCAATACACCCGTTATAGCAATAACAGAATCAGATTCAATAATGAGATGTTAAATACCTAACAACTCATGAAAGGAGCTATTTTAGTGGCACTAATCTCACTTGTTTATAATGATTAATATGCTTAAATGTCTATATTTATAGAAACTTGAGCAACTCATGCATTTTTGGAGCCTTATGTGTTGTTCAGGGTTAATTTGAAGCTATTAAGAACTTATCGAAGCATCAGGGCTTCAAAAAATGATTAAATGACCAAAATACCCTCAACGATTACCAACACTGCACAATACTGCTCATGGAGCAAGCAAGGCAGTGGTGCAATACCATCGAGCATCAGGAATAGATTGACGAGTGATTGACTAAATGTATGAGATGTAAAATATTTCAAATAGGGGTTGTCTAACTGCAAGCATACACTATTGAAGAAGTAATAATCTCGGAGTATTTTGAGTATCAAACCTATAGGACTAGCAGTAGTTTTAATTTGATCAAGATTGTAAATTTAATGCAACCGAAGGTAACCATAATGAATTGTGTTGTGAATGAGTAGAAATTGAAGTTAAAAATAGTAAACAATGGTAATCGATTAGGGCTAACAATGCTTCAACCTTTTGGACTCTATGTCAAAAGTGATGTTGCCGCATCACATCAAGACAGTGCAATTTGCATGACCAGAAATCTACACCTATTCATTCTGGTGTTCGATTCCTTTAGGAGCTCTATGCAGTTACTACCGAATGTTACCATGGGTAGCTGAATCCTAGATTAATTAAAGTTCAGTTTCTTCACCCTATGGTGTCCATTATTCCTAAGGTGGCATGACCCTCTAGAAGCGTATTGGGTGAAGGGACATCTCTTTGATTGGGTGGAGGCTGAGCGAAGGTTGTAGCCTATTGTACCAAAGTAGGAATCTGAAAATCTGTGTCGAATGCGTAGGGACTGGGATCGAGTCCCATCGCAGCAGAAGCGTTTCTTGTGAGATCACCTTGCATCCCACAATTCAAATTTTACAATAAACTAAATCGTTAATCTAAACAGAATGAATAAACACGTAAATTAGCATGCAATAAGGAAAAGATTAGAACGATTCTTATCTTTGCAGATTTCCCAAGTGCCATGAACAATCCTCTCCATGGTTCTAACGAATGAATCTCCAAACGGTCTTGATCATGAACAACTCCTTGAGCGATCTCGAACATTACCACGAGAGTTACATTGTTATTCTCTAGGATTCCAATAGAGGGATAGGTGGTATCCAACTATTGGGAGAGGGAGAGAAGAAAAGTATTTTGGAGAGTTGAGAGGATTTATGGCTTAGAGAAAATTCTGCACAATAATACTAAGAAGTTGTGTATTGTCGGAGTTTCTCTGCTATCAAAGTGTGTGTTACCAAAGGGCCACATAGAGGTCTTTATATAGAGAAGAGCCAAGCATTTTTCTCAATATATTTTTCTTTTCTATAATTAATTAAATAACGTTTATTTAATTAATTAGCTCATTTAATTAAATAACACTTATTTAATCAATTAGCCCAATTAAATAACACTTATTTAATTTTTGATTTACACAATAATTAAATGACTACTTATATATTAAACCTATTTAATGTATATATTTAATTATCATATACATCCCATGTATATGTGCAAAAGTTCTCTATTAATTCACTTGAATTAATTTGAATCTTATTCACATATTGCTCTCTAATTTAATTATAAATCATAATTAATTATATATTAATCTCATTAATATATAGTTTCCTTAAATTAATTTGAACAATTCATATTATCCCTCTTAAGTATCCTCTAGTGAGCTAACGAGGGGACCTGGTAGACCAATAGATCAAAAGCTCCAACGATATGAGATTAATTGGTTAAACTCATTAACCAAGTTAATCAATATTCGTTAACTGTGGATACACTCTACTAAAGATCATAGCTGCATTCTTCTCACTACATATATATTTCTGTGTCCACGGAGCAAGTTAGTCCTTCATGAATGTTTGTAACTCCAATTGGGTCAAATTATCGTTTTACCCTTGGGTTACATCTAGCTCTTTAAGTACCAATGCTTCTCTAATGAACAACCTGTTTATGGTCCAACCAATAAACAAAAACCCCTTTTGGGCCAATGAGAGGGTAGGGTCATTTGTTCAAGTCCTGGAGACACCACTTAAGAAAACACTCATCTACTTACTCTCAAGGAGGGAATGAGTGAATTCCATCTTGTATTATTATGTTCCCAGGTCCCATTCGGTCTTGTCCCCAAAATGGTAGGCATATTGGGTCGGCGAACTGACCACCCTCACCATGAAAATCGAAGGAAAATATCCTCGTGAACAAGAGTTCGTAATATACTTAGGATTAAAACTAAGTTGCCTAGCTCATCCTATTAAAATAGAAACCTAACTAGTCAACGGTGTTACATCTAGTGGTTACTATTTTACGGTCCAGTCTTATGCAAACTCATTGCATAGGATACACCTACTCGCGTGTCACCTACACGAACACGTTGGATTATTACATTTGTATCAAATACAAAGTGGGCCGTATCCATAATATTGTCAAGATAAGGTACCCAACATTATCTTTAGATCCTTTAGGTTGTATCTTGAACATTGATCTCTGTATGTTTTCATATACAATTCAAGACTCATAAGGAAGCCTTGGATGTTAGTTTATTGGATTTGGTTATTTAAATAAAATAGATAACAATACAAACAATAACATTTATTGATTTAACATCTATAACTCTTTATTGATGGCAGTCAATCAATAACATTTACTATCTATGAGTTTTAATGATAAAACCCAACAAAATGTATCCTCTTCAAGAGAAGGCAATACAAAACTCCTAGATGGAGTTGCCCTGACAGACGGAGAGGACACCGAGGATGGGGTATTTACAGATTTTCCCTTACGAGCTGCCTTATTCCCTTATAACCTCGTAATCAGAGTTATATCTATAATAGACTTAACTTTGCAGTCATCATCGGCCACATCCATCACCACTCTGGCCTTTTCACACTGCTTGCAAACTAAAGAGGGAAAGAACAAACACCCCCTCGTTCTAGGGCCACACTTCAACATCTCTTGATTGATGATACCTCCACGTTAACAGGAAGCTGCATCCTTATACTATATAAAAGCATCACACATTCCAAAGATGTTGTGGGTAGTGGGCATGATCCTGTTGATGCGGCCGCATCACTTTGTTTGATGTAGGCGCATAACCTTTTCTTTCCTTTTTTTTTTTTTATCTACTCACTCAAGTGAAAACATAGAAAGTTCAACCAACTAAATAAATTCCAAGGTAGGTTTTTAGGCTGAGATGTTTCTTACGGTCAACTTAAATATCTCTTCTTTAGACAAAACTAGCCTAGACAGAGTTTATTTATCGTAGTAGATAAAAATTCAAAACTTTGTTTTTTCAAGACAATAGAATAAAAAAAACAAAAAAACAAAAATGTACCTGTACATTCAGAGCTCGATCTTACTCTTAGACCAAGACAAAGGTTTTGTCTCGGCTCAACACCTCTTTTCCATATGCCTTCACTTGTTGTCTAATCTTTTTTAAACTATTTCTTTCCCTACCTTGAAAACTGACTGTTCTATCATGTGAACTAAATAGTTGCTTTTATCTCCCATCCTTTCAACTTGTGGTACAAACTCTCTCATTCTTTTATGGCTCTTTTCTTGCTCTATTTCTAAAGATCCTACTTTTGTAGCTCAGCTTTTTAAAGGGAATACCTGGATTTTCCAAAGGAGAGAATACTATTGATTTGAGTTGCATATTGATAGGTTCCATTATATCTTATTTTGGTTGTTGGATATTTTCCTCTGTAAGTTTAGATGATTTGATGTTGCCTTCCTTAAAGAGCATTTATGGTGCATTGTTGGCTACATTTTGTAAGTAATTGACTTCTTCTGCCACATCCTTTATTTCCTCATCCAACTCATCTCTCGAGCTTTCCTTTTTTACAAACTCATGTATCTTATGTGGGGTTAGGCTGTAGGACTCTTCAATTAAAGAACATTCTTCCATGTCTCTTGGAAATTTTAAAGCTTTTAACACATTAAAAGTAACTTCTGATCATTGACTTGAATGGTCAACTCTCCCTTCTGTACATTAATTAAGTCTTTCCTGTCGCTAAAAATAGTCGTCCCAAAATTATCGATACTTCTCTATCTACTTCACAATCCAAAATTATGAAGTATGTAGAGAGCATAAACTTATCAACCTTTACGAAAACATCTTCGATCTTTTCTACTGGTTGAGTTGTGGACCTGTTGGCAGACTGGAGAGTTATAGTCGTCGGCTTTACTTCCCCAATCCTTAATTGCGCAAACATTGAATACGACATAAGATTAATGCTAGCTCCCAAATCTCATAGTGCTCTGCTTAGACTTTGTCCTCCAATAAAACATAGGATAGTGAAGCTTACCAGGTCTTTCAGCTTTGGGGGAATCTTGCTGTTAGTTAAGGCATTAAAGCACTTCGTTAACACAACCATTTCATACTCTGATAGCTTTCGCTTCTTAGATAGAATGTCTTTTAAAAATTTCACATACTTGGGTATTTTCTCTAATGCCTCAACTAGTGAAATGTTGATATGAAGTTGCTTTAAAATGTCCAAGAACTTCTTGAATTGTGTATCTTAGTTCATCTTTTACAATCTCTGGGGAAAAGGTATTGGCGGCTTATACACCGAAATTGCATTATTCTCTTTTGCAATCATTGACAACTTACTTTGTTCTTTCTTTTTATATTTTTCAGCCATCATTTTCTTTTCTTCGGCTGCTGGGGTCATCCCTTCCTGAGACTTTACATCAGTTGATCCTTCCTTAAGGCTCTATTCTTTCTCTCCAGAAACCTTTGGTCCTTTATATTCTAGCCCATTTCTTAGGGTGATAGCTTTGCAGTGTTATTTTCCATTTGAATTTAGTGCCTCCGTGCTACTAGGTAGTGTCCCCGGGGTCTACGTTGAATCTTTTTCGCTAGCTGTCTACTTGTATCTTCAAGTTATAAAGAGCGGCATCATTTCTTGCCATATATTCTTTTAGTAAATCCACCATTGTAGGGCTCTTATCAGAAGAGGTGCTGATGGCTACACTTCCGACTACTGTTGTGACACTTGAGGGAATCCTGGTGGAGTTGTCCTTGTTTGCTGTTGAGATGTATCTGCACTGCTGCTAGATTTTACCCATACAAAATTCGGGTGTGACCTCCATTCTAGGTTGTAGGTGTTGGAATAAAGGTCCCAATGCTCTTATGCCTTTTAGTAACAGGTTGTGATTGAGGTTCAACTTGGATAACTGCCACTTTTTGTGGTCCCATCATAAAATTTTGAATCATATTCCTAATAGTTGTTAACTGTTGGCTCATGGATGCGAGTGTATCCATTTTTTATATTTCAGCAACAGTTTTTGTGATTGAAGTGTGTTCTTCATCACCTCAATTCTGATTGTTGTTTGTAATCATATCCATGATCTCTTGAGTTTCTTTTATGGACATTTTAAGAAAAGATCCTCTTGCCAATGCATTGACCATTATCTTTGAAGCTTGGTTTAGCCCATGTAGAATTGCTCCATCACGATACATGCTGGAAGTCCATGATGTGGGCACTTTCTTACCAACTTTTGGAATCTAATCCACGTTCCATCGACAGATTCAGATAGAGATTGCTTGAGTGCTATGATGTCTCCGTTCTTGTTAGACGGGAAATATTTTCCTAGAAATTTGTCCACGAGGTTGTTCCATGTGATAATTGAAGGAAATCAAACTCGAGATTTCCATCAGTAGCGGAAATAAGATCATTCCAAATTACAGTTGTATAAAAAACATGCAGTTATACAATTAATATAGAAATTACAACATGAACACTACAAATGAACAAGGAAGAACTCTACGAACATTTATAGACTAGTCTCCATGCTCCTTTGAGCACGAATGCTCGAACACAACAACCTTGAACGCTTGATCTACACGATCGCAACACTGCACGAACACGCGCTCGAACTCAGCGCCCGCTTCGGTCACGAACTCCTCAGCAATACGAACGGCCTCCACAAAACCTCAACGGTGTCGAGTTGAGTATGACACCACCAAGAAGGCTACCTCGGTATTCTCGATGTGAGAATCCAGAGGGTGGGCTCTGTTCTGACTTGGTATGAGGCAGACGAAGAAGGTAAGAACAATCATGTACACGATCAAGCAAGTGGGAGATGGCGGAGACCTATCGTATAGATCAATGCCCAATCGTTTAGCTAAAGCTATGTGATCGTCTAGCAAAAGCTATGTGATCGTTCAGCTCATCGTTTAGCTCGATGTCTTTCACCTAAAAATACTACATGATCGTTTACTAAAACAAGCTATCGCTTAGTAAATCGTTATTTACTTGACAAGCGCCGTGAGTTTCTTTTCGCCGAGAGAAAACTCAAAACTATTTTTAATCTTTTGTAAAAAACTTTTAATACTTACTAAAATTAGGAAAAACAATTTTCCTTTTAACTCACGGTTACCATGAAAATCCAATAACCACCCACTCAATTGGTTATTAAAGAAAAAGAATTAATTATCCAATAATTGATATTATTATAAACATAAATGATAACCAACTTATCATACTATATTTATAACCTATAGTTTTAATATTTCATCTCATGAAACATATAAACCATAGTTCTTTTTCTATTCCATGGTACTTAATGTAAATCTCATTTACACCAATCCTCCACTAGATATCTCTCATACATCATACCGATTATATCATATATAATCAAAATACCTCTAGTCAATTTGAACATTTCAAATCAACACCAAGAATTGATCTTCAACTAAATCCATTGAGCTACCAAGGGGACCTTATGGACCTGTAGCTCGAAGCTCCAACGGTACGTGAATAATTGACTAAACTCTTTAGTCATGGGATCCACCATCCGTTAACTGCCAAGCACTCCATTAAAGACCGACAACTGAAAAACAAAAGTGATGCTTTTGATGCCTTCAAACTTTTTGTTTCTGAAATATAGAATTAGTTTAATAGAAAGGTTAAAAGACATCGTAGTGATAGGGGAACCAAGTACGACTCGGACAGTTTTAATGAGTTTTTTTAACTCACATGGAATAATACACGAAAAAACTGCACCTTATTTTCCTGAAATGAATGGAAAAGCTGAAAGGAAAAATAGAACTTTAGCTGAGCTAGTAGTTGCTATTTTACTTAGTTCAGGAGTCACGTCTTACTGGTGGGGTGAAATCATCCTTACCGTGTGTTATGTCCTAAATAGAATCCCAAAATCTAAAAACAAAACTTCGCCTTGTGAAATTCTCAAGAATAAGAAACCAAATTTATCCTATTTTAGAACTTGGGGTTGTCTAGCCTTTGTAAGGATTCCTGACCCAAAAATGAGAAAGTTGGCTAGTAAAGCTTACGAGTGTGTCTTTATAGGTTATGCCTTAAATAGTAAAGCCTACAGGTTCTATGATCTAGGGAACCAAGTGATCATTGAGTCAAGTGATGCCAACTTCTTTGAAGATAGATTTTTCTTTAAATCAAGGAATAGTGGGGGCTCTGGATCAAGTAGTATAACCCTAGTTAGAAATCCTAACCATAGAGAGGAAAGTAACCCAGAACCTAGAAGAAGCAAAAGAGCTAGAACCTCCAAAGATTTCGAAAATGACTTCCTGACCTACAATGTAGAAGAAGACCCTAAAGATATGAGAGCTGCCCTGTCCTCAGTAGATGCCAACCTATGGCAAGAATCCATTTGAAATATTCAAATTGACAAGAGGTAGTTTGATTATATATGATATAATTGAACTTGTTAATTATATATAATATAATTGATTAAATGTATGAGATACATTATTTTGGAGGAAATTGGATATAAATATGATTTATATCAAGTAGAGGAGAAATTACTATAGTAGATATATGATATCAAACTATAGGTTAAGAATATAATATGATTATATTCATTATTTAATTAAATAGGCGGTTATGAGATAATTGTACGAGAATTTCTCCGAAATCGTGCGAAAGTGGGAAAATTGAATTTGGTTCTTGTAACTGAAGAATAAAATGAAAATTGGTTTCATTTTGTAAGAGATGCAAAAAATTTGCTCACGGTGTGAAAACTTCACGATCGCTTAACGTTGAGAGCCTATACGATAGGGCTCATCGTCCTAAACGATTGCACGCAATTTCTAAACGATCACTTATCTTTTCTAAACGATCGCTTAGTGCGTCGAGCAGACCTAAACGGTCATGTACTATTTGCTAGACGATCGCTTAGTAAAACTTACACGATTGTGTACCTTTTCCTAAACGACAAGCACCCGACTATACGATAGTCATCTACTATCTCCCACTTGCTTGTTCGTTCTACAAGATCGTCTTTTCTTCCTCCCTCTACTAATTCCATCAAAGTCCACTCTTTGGATTCTTACTTCGAGAATACCGAGGGCTTCGAGTGTTGGTGTTGTCCCCAGTTGTTGTTTGTTCGTGCATTGCCGTTCGTGTAGACGATCGTGGTGCTGTTAGATGACTGATTGTTGGGTGATAAGGACCGTAGAGGAGTCGCTTCCGCTGGATTGAGATTGAGTAAATATTGTCTTCAACTGGTACGTTTACTCAATCTGTTGTATTTTAATTATTAAAGCATGCTTATAATTAGTGTTATAATGCATATCTGTTTGTTAGAATGTATGTGTGGTAATTCAGTCATAATGAAATCGGAAAGATCCGAACCCGCTCATGGATACTCTTGTTCAAGAGTTCCTTCATAAAGAACCCTTAGAACTTGTACATTCAAACCTCTATGGTCCGATGAATGTTAAGGCAATATGAGGGTTTGAATGTTTCATCACTTTTACTGATGATTATTCCAGATATGGGTATGTTTATTTAATGCAACATAAGTCTGAAGCCCTTGAAAAGTTCAAAAAGTACAAAGCTGAAGTTGAAAATGCATTAAATAACATAATTAAAACATTTCGATCTGATTGAGGTGGAGAGTATATGGATCTAAAATTCGAAGACTATTTGATAGAACATATAATTGTATCTCAACTCTCAGCACCTGGTACACCTCAGCAGAATGGTGTATCAGAAAGGAGAAATTGAACCCTGTTGAACATGGTTCAGTCTATGATGAGTTATGCTTCCTTACCAGACTCGTTTTGGGTTATGCAGTATAGACTGAAGGTTACACTTTGAACTACGTTCCATCCAAAAGTGTTACTCGAACACCTTTGGAATTATGGAATGGTCGTAAAGGTAGTTTACGTCATTTTCAGGATCTGGGGTTGTCTAGCAATGTGCTTGAGGCAAATCCAAAGAAATTGGAACCTCATTCAAAATTGTGCCTTTTTATAGGTTACCCTAAAGGAATGAGAGGTGGTTACTTCTACGATCCTAAAGATAATAATGTGTTTGTGTCGACAAACACTATCTTTTTAGAAAAGAACCATATAACGGAGCATAAGCCCTAGAGTAAGATAGTGTTAAATGAACTTTCCAGTGAAACTACTAAACCTTCAACAAGAGTTGTTGAAGAACTCAATACCTCAACAAGAGTTGTTAAAGTTGGTTCATCTAGTAGGTCACATCTACCTCAAACATTGAGGGAGCCTCGACATAGTGAGTGTTGGGTTTTATGTCCTAAAACTCGTGGTTTATAAACAATAAAACTTATTCTAAAAATTCAATAAGTTGTTATTGAATATATGTATTGCTTATTAGAAATCTAATAAACCTAAAAGACCCATGACTATTACATGAGTACTTGAACTTTATGTAGAGACATAAAAGTGGATCAGGTTCGAGTAAATAGTCAAAATGATCTATAGTATATGAATAAGGTTGGGTGCCTTAATCTAGTAACACTATTGGATGCGGCCTACTCTATAGTTGTTACAAAGAGTTGTAAAGTGCTACAAATGAAGTGATCTTAATTCGTACATATTATGATATGAGGAGTGGTGGCGTCCCGTGCAAATGGGTCTGTACAAGATCAGACCACGAAATCAATCACTCTTACTTTATAACGTTGTTTATTGTTTAAGACTGACTATTTCAAAGCAATGACCTAGGTAACTTGACCTTAATCCTGGGCTAACTATGAACTTCTATTTATTCGGGATTATCCTTAGATTTGCATAGGTGAGGGTTAGCTCAACAACGTCGGCTCAATAAACCTTCATTTCAGGGGTGAGACCAGGTAGGTAGCTGGAGACATAGGGTGTAAGAAGGAATTCACTCCTACCCGATTTTAGGGATAGTAGGGAGGTTGTTCCCTTAAGTGTTGATTCTAGGCCTTGAACAAGGGACCTCACCTTCTCATTGGCCTGAGAGGGACTCGGTTTGTTGATTGGATCACAAATCAATTGTTCATTAGAGGATTAGTGGGATTTAAGGAACAAAAGGTAATCTCGAGGGTAAAACAGACATTTGACCCAACCATTATTACGAACAACCTGTGAAGGGTTAACTTACTAACCATGGTTATATCGAGTGAACATAATATATCTATAGTGAGGGGAGTTCAACTATGGGCTTTAATGGAGTGATCCATTAGTTAACAAATGGGGGTTAATTCGGTGTAATGAGTTTAGCCAATTAGTCTCGGGTCGTTGGAGCTCATGATCTGAAGGTCCGCAAGGTCCCCCTACTAGCTCGTAAATGGATTAGCTTTAGAGTAGCGTGATAAGTTAATTTGAAACGTTCAAATTAGAATTAAAGGAATTAGTAATTATATGAGATATAATTACATGTTTAATTTTAAGAATTAAACGGAATAGGAGAACTAATATTTAAATATGATTTAAATATATGGAGGTGGATTTGTGTAAAATTAATTTAATATTTGATATTAAATTAATTAGAATTAACTAAAATTTTTAATTAATTATTATTAATTTTATTAGAAAAATTAATTATTGAATTAATTTTGTAAAATTAATAAATATTTTATTTTTGAAAAGAAAATTAATTTTGGAAATTAATTTTGAAAATCAAATTTGAAAAAGAATATAAAATAAAAAAATCCCAAAAGTGGGATTTTTCCACTTTCTATTCAAGTAGCATGTTCATGGTTCCACCATGAATTTGAGTCTATCTTCCAAGCATGAGCTGCAATAAATGCAGTGATAATATTTGCATGATAGTCATGCAATAAATTAAGAAGATTGGGCTGAGAATCGATAATGCCATTGATAGTTTTTTACTGAAAAAGTATGAGGTTGAAGAAGGTTTCAACCATGGTGATGCAGTAACCTAATGCCATTGATAGTTTTTTTTTACTGAAAAAGGTATGGCTTGAAACTCTCTTGTTATAATATGAGCATGCTTTAGTTACTGCCAAAATTAATGAATTAGAGTGTTTATTGATCCTTGTTGCTTCCGTTGCTTACTGATATACTCCATCAATGAAAGGGTTATGAATCAATCTATTCGTTACATGGGTTTAACAGAAACCCTAGCTATCATAGCTGATGAAGATGTTGAGGATCCATTGTCTTACAATAAGGAAATGGAGGATGTTGACAAGGATGAATGGATCCAAGCTATGGATCTCAAAATGGAGTTTATGTACTTCAATTCAGTTTGGGATCTTGTAGATGAACCTGATGGCATTAACCTATACGTTGCAAATAGATCTATAAGTGAAAATGGGGTGCTGATGGGAAGGTACAAACCTTCAAGGCTAAACTTGTGGCAAAGAGTTATACCCAAGTTGAGAGAGTTGACTATGAGGAGTCTTTCTCACTTGTTGCCATGTTGAAGTCTATCCAGATACTTCTGTCCATTGCCTCCTATGAGATTTGGCAAACGGACGTCAAGACTGCTTTCTAAATAGCAATCTTGAGGAGACCATATATATGGAGCAGCCTGAGGGATTCACAACCCAAGGTCAAGAGCAAAAGGTTTGCAGGCTTAATCGGTCCATTTATGGATTAAAACAAGCTTCTCGATCTTAGAATATAATATTTTATATTGCGATCAAATCTTATGGTTTTGATCATAATGTTGATGAAGCTTGTGTTACAAGAGAATCAACAACAGTTCAGTAGCTTTCTTGTTTTGTATATAGACGATATCCTACTCATTGGGAATGATGTAGGTCTACTAACTAAAATTAAAAATTAGCTAGCGACCCAATTCCAAATGAAATATTTGGGAGAGGTGCAGTTTGTTCAGGGTATTCAGATCTTTAGAGATCGAAAGAATAAAATGTTGGCCCTATCTCAAGTATCGTACATTGACAAGATGCTTGTCAAGTTTCGATGCAGAACTCCAAGAGAAGTTTGCTCCCTTTCAGGCATGGAGTTATTTTTTCTAAGAAACAGTGTCCTAAGACACCTCAATAAGTTGAGAAAATAGGACGAATCCCCTATGCATTGGTTGTTGGTAGCCTGTCTATGCAATGTTATGTACTAGACCTAATATCTGCTATGTAATGGGGATAGTCAGTAGATATTAGACTAATCTAGGATTTAATCACTGGACCCCCGTTAAGGACATCCTTAAGTATCTTAGGAGACGAGGGACTACATGCTCGTGTATGGTTCTAAGGATTTGATTCTTATAGGATACACTGTTGGGATTGGTGTCCTAATTCTCCCGGAGTCTCGTTATTTTGTAAAGATACACATTGTTTGATAAATAAATAAGTGTTATTTAATTCTGGCATTTACTCATATCCAATAAAAAAAGTTCCTTGGTTATCTTATGTGAACTTAAGCATGTATATGTGATATACAAATGGATCATGCCTTAAGTGATAACCTAAATAGGTCTGTAGTATAAGGATTAAGGTAGGATACCTGATCTTGGTGACACTACGGATACGGTCCGCTTTGTAGATGTTTGCAAGTGTTGTAAACTACTACAGATAGTAAATCCTGACCATTCATATGGAGACGTGTGAGCGGGGGTGTCCTATACAAAGAGTTTGTATAAGACATGGACCACGAGATGACTAGACTATGTATATAACGTCGTTGATACTAGAGACTTGCATCTCACCTAAACGACCATAGGTGACACGACCTCAATCCTGAGTGTTTTGGGAACTCCTGCCTTTGAGGGCAGTCCTTTGATTAGTATGGCTGAGAGTGGCCAGATTGCCAACTCAACATGCCTACCTTTTTGGGGACTTGTCTGATCTAGGAGCTAGAAACTCAATCCACAAGATGGAATTCACTCTTTTCCCGAAGCAAGGATAAGTAGAGAGATTGCTCCCTTAAGGCCTGATTCCGAGACTTGAACATAGTGGCCACAGCTTCTCTTTGGAAGAGAAGACTCAGTCATAGTAGGACTATGACTTATGTTCATTAGAAAGATCAGTGGTACTTAAGGAGACAGATGTAACTACAGGGACATAACGGTTATTGGCCCAACTATACTTACGAGTGATCTGTGAAGGGTTGTCGCACTGCTGATTGGTTAAGATGGACATATAATATATCTGTGGTAAGGAGAGTTCAACTGTCGGTCTTTAGTGGAGTTCCTAGCAGTTAACGAATGGTGGACCCGTGACTGAAGAGTTTAGTTAGCTATTCACGTACCATTGAAGCTTCGAACTGCAGGTCCATAAGGTCCCCTTGGTAGCTCAATGGATTCAGTTGAGGATCAGTTCTTGATGTTGATTTGAAATGTTCAAATTAACAAGAGGTATTTTGATTATATATGATATAATCGGTATGATGTATGAGATACATCTAGTGGAGGATTGATGTAAATGAGATTTACATTAAGTACCATAGAATAGAAAAAGAACTATGGTTTATATGTTTAAAGAGATGAAATATTAAAACAATAGGTTATAAATATAGTATGATAAGTTGGTTATAAATATAGTATGATAAGTTGGTTATCATTGATATTTATAATAATATTAATTATTGGATAATTAATTCTTTTTCTTTAATAACCAATTGAGTGGGTGATTATTGGATTTCCATGGTAACCGTGAGATAAAATGAAAATGGTTTTCCTAATTTTAGTAACTATTGAAAAGTTTTCCTAAAAAGTTTTTGAGATTTCTCTCTCGCAAAAAAGAATCTCACGAGAGTTGTCAAGTAAATATAAATTTACTAAACAACAGCTTAGGCGTAAGTAAACGATCATGCAGTGGCGAGCTAAACGATCGTACAGTATTTACTAAAAGATCGTATAGCTTTTGCTAGACAATCGCTTGCCCAAAGTAAACGATCGTGTAGTGCCTGTAGGCGACAGACCGAGCTAAATGATCGTATAGCTTTTGCTAGACAATCGCTTGCCCAAAGTAAACGATCGTGTAGTGTCTGTAGGCGACAGACCGAGCTAAATGATCGCATAGCTTTTGCTAGACGATCGCTTAGCTTTAGCTGAATGATTGGGCATCGACCTATATGATAGGTCTCCACCATCTCCCACTTGCCCAGTCATGTACATGATCAATGTTCCCTCCTTCGTCTGCCATATTCCAAGTCCAAACAGAGCCCACCCTCTGGATTCTCACACTGAGAATACCAAGGTAGCCTTATTGGTGGTGTCATACTCAACTCGACACCGTCGAGGTGCTGTGGAGGTCGTTCGTGCTATTGCTGAGGAGTCCGTGGCTGAGGCGATCGTTGAGGACGAGCGCAAAGTGTTCGTACTGTGTTGCGGTCATGTAAATCGAGCGTTCGAGGTTGCTGTTGTTCGAGCGGTCGTGCAGAAAAGAGCGTGGAGACGCATCTTCAAATGTTCGTAGAGTTTTCTCTTTGTTTATTTGAGTTATTCATGCTGTAACTTCTATATCAATTGCATAACTATTTTTTTTTTATACAACTGTAATATGTGATGTTCATTCATAATTGTGATTTGGAATAATCTTATTTTCACTACTCATGGAAATCTCGAGTCTGATTTCCTTCATACACGAACTCTAATTTTCATACTGATAAGGATTCTAGGAAATCTACATCAGGATCAATGTTCACTCTTAATGGAGGAACAGTAGTCTGGAGGAGCACCAAGCAAGGGTACATTGCTAACTCCACTATGGAGGCTGAGTATGTAGTAGCTTGTGAAGCTACTAAGGAAGTTGTGTGGCTCAGAAAGTTCCTGACTAATCTAGAAGTGGTTCCAAACATGTTTAAGCTCATCACCCTTTATTGTGATAATAGTGGTGTTGTGGCTAATTCCCGAGAGTCCACAAGTCACAAATGTGGGAAACACATAAAGTGGAAGTGTCATCTTATTCGAGAGATTGTGCATCAATGGGATGTGAGTCGTCATGCTGATAGCTTTGGCATACAACGTTGTTAATCTATTTACGAAGGCCCTTACGGCTAAGGTGTTTGAGGGTCACCTGCAGAGTATGGGTCTAGAAGACATGCAACATCTAGTCTAGAGCAAGTGGAAGATTTTGTACTAGGTGCGTTTTATGCCCTAGTTTCTTGTTTTATGTACTTTTGTTTTAATATGACTTTTATGATGTACAACCCCACTAGCTTTAGGACAAGTGGGAGATTATTGAGGTTAATGCCTTAAATCTCGTGGGTTTTGTAATTTGTAATTGTAATGTACAAACAGTTTATTTATTTAATAAAATCGGAGGTATTTTATTTGACATTTAGTAGCATTAACCCACAAAACTAATAAACTAACATCCAAGGTTATCTTCTGTAACTTAAACATGTATGTAGAGACATACAGGTGGATCATATTTAAGTGATAACCTAAATAGTCTGTAGTAGATGGATAAGGCTGGGTACCTTATTCTGGTGACACTACGAATACGACCCGCTTTGTAGATGTTACAGTTGTTGTAAAGTGATACATATGATATAGTCCTGACCATTCGTGTAAAGACATGTGAGTGGGGGTGTTCTATACAAAGAGGTTTGTATAAGATCGAACCACGAAATGAATAGTCTCATTATATAATGCCGTTAATAATAGAGATTTAAATTTCATCAGGATGACCATAGATGACATGACCTGAATCCTGAGTGAGTTGTGAGCTCCTCTCTCTGAAGGTAGTCCTTTGATTTGTATGGGTAAGAGTGGTCAGATCGCCGACTCAATAAGTCTACCAATTTGGGGATTCGTTTAATTGGGGAGCTGGGAACACAGATACACAAAACGAAATTCACTCCTTCCCTAATGTCGGGGTAAGTAGACAAATTGGGCTGATTCTGGGGCTTGAACAATGTGTGTCACACCCTCTCTTAGCCCGAGAGAGGTTTGGTCATAGTTGGGCTATAACTTATTGTTAATTAGAGGAATCGATGATACTTAAAGAGTTAGATGTAACTATAGGGGCAAAATAATAATTTTGGCCCAGCTGTACTTACGAGCATTTTGTGAATGGTCATCACGCTGTTGACTAGTTATGTCCAATAGGCACAGAAATATACCTATAGTACAAAGAGTGCAGTTATCAATCTTTATTGGAGTGACCGGCAATTAATTGATGTTGAGTAATTTAATTAAAAGAGTTTAATTAATTTTTCAAGTACTATTGGAGCTTCAATCTACAGGTCCATAAGGTCCCCTATGTAGCTCAATTTGGATTATTGAGAATTAGTTTTGAATTAATTTGAATTGTTCAAATTAATTGAGGGAACTGATTATATATGATATAATTAATTTAATTTAATTATATGTGATATAATTAATATAATATATTTGATACATTATAATATAAAGTTTATTTTGAGAGGAATTAAATATTTGAATGTGATTCAAATAATAATTATATGGATTAGATTCATATAATTAAATTTAGTATATATGTGATTTATATTAAATACTATAAATGATTGAGAAAATTCAAACTATAGGTTATATTGTATTTGATACAATGTAAAAACTATAAGTTATGTGTTATATTCGATATAACATATAGTTTAGTATATACTATATGATAAGGTGGTTATTATATATATATATATATATTTACTAAATTTCTTATTAGATTAAATTTTGAATTTAATTTAGGAGGGAGTTATAACTCCCTCACCATACTTTCTCTCATAATCAATCGTGGGAAGAGGAGTTTTACGTTTTTCACTTCTTCATCTTCTACACAAAAGATTATCACATAAGGTCTGGTGTGAGATTCTCCCAACGTCTCTTTCTAATTCTCAACCCCTAGAAAGAATACTGTGGATTACCTATTGATGGTGACCATTTTGGATTATTGTACTTGTCCGTAATCAAGAGGCGATTTCGTGGTTATTCGAGGAGGATTATCGTGAAGAATCAGTTCTTCAAGGGTAAGTTATTTCTAACCTAAAATTCTCCTTTAGATGCATGCTGTAAAATCTATGGAATTTTAACTGTGTTTCTCTGTAATTTACTTTTCTGTAAATTTGAAATTGGGAACGATCCCGCTTCTGTGTTGGACCTCACAGTCCTTTAGAATTAAACTCATTTTCAAAACATCAGGTTTTTAGATCAGTAGTCCGAACACCAAAAGATGTCAAATCTATGGGATACAAATAAGTATTTGTGAGGAAAAGAAATGAAAATAATATGGTCACAAGATATAAAGCAAGACTAGTTGCAAAAGATTTTCACAAAGACATGGTATTGATTATGAGGAGAGTATTCTCCGGTGGTGGATGTAATTACATTAAGATATTAAATTAGTCTAACTGTGTATAAAAATTTGGACATACATCTTATGGATGTAACCACAGCATATTTATATGGATCTCTTGATAATCATATTTATATGAGAATCCTAGAAGGGTTTAATGTACCTCAAACATATAAATCAAATTCCCGGGAATTGTATTCAATAAAGTTACAGAGATCACTATATGGATTGAAACAATCAAGATGAATGTGGTACAATCGCCTGAGTGAATATTTGTTGAAAGAATGATATCAAAACAATCCAATATGTCCATGTGTTTTTATAAGGAAATCACAGTCAGGATTTGCTATTATAATTGTATATGTTGATGACTTAACTATAATTGGACTCCTGAAGAGCTTTCAAAGGCAATAGAATATCTTAAGAAATAATTTGAGATGAAAGATCTCGGAAGAAAAATATTTTGCCTTGGCTTGCAAATTGAGCATTTAGCAGATAAGATATTTGTTCATCAGTCAACTTATACAGGAAAAGTTTTGAAAAGATTCTATATGGACAAACCACATCCATTGAACATTCCAATGGAAGTTCGTTCATTAGAATTGAAGAAAGATATATTTTGACCTCGAGATGATAATGAAGAATTTCTTGGTCCTAAAGTACCATATCTTAGTGCAATTGATGCACTTATGTATCTTGCTAATAATACAAAACCAGTTATTACATTTTCAGTAAATTTATTAGCAAGATATAGTTCTTCTCCAAAAAAAAGACATTGGAATGGAATTAAGCATATACTTCGTTATCTCTGAGAAACGATTGATTTGGGTTTTTTTATTCAAACAAATCGAATTTTGATCTGGTTGATTATGCAGATTCTTGATATTTATCTTATCCACACAAAGCTAGATCTCAAACAGGTTATCTATTCACGTGTGGAGGAACTACTGTAACGTGGTAGTCAGTAAAACGGACCATAAAGGCTACTTCCTCAAATCATGCTAAAATTCTTGCAATTCACGAGGCTAGTCGAGAATGTATATGGCTAAGATCAATGACTCATCACATTCGTGGAACATGCGGTTTGTCTTCTAGTAAAAATCTTCTAACAATATTATACGAAAACAACACAGCATGCATATCCCAAATCGAAGGAGGATATATTAAAGGAGATAGAACAAAATATATTTCATCAAACTTTTCTACACTTATTATCTTGAAGAAAATGGTGGCATCATTGTACAACAAATTTGTTCGAAGAATAACCTAGCAGACTTATTTACAAAATCATTACCAACCGTAATCTTTGAGAAATTGATGCACAATATTGGAATGTGACGACTCAAAGATCTCAATGATGTTTCCATGAGGGGAGTAAATATACTGTATTCTTTTTAAAAGTATTAGATTATATGAAATATGTACTCTTTTTCCTTCACTAGGATTATTTTCCCAATGAGTTTTTTTAGTAAGGTTATAACAAGACATATTTCATATATATATAATGGGTATCTAAAGGGGAGTATTATAAATATCACAAATTATGTATAAAATAGATACTCATTCTTAGTGTCAAAAAATCAAATGTCACTCCATCTATACTCTATGTATATAGCCATGTGTCTTGTAAATATTCATTCTTAGTGTCCATGTAATTCACCTTCCACTTGCTAAATTGTCTATAAATAATGGTATTTTGTGGGTTTTGAAAGATACACATTGGGCGAAATCCAAAAAAAAATTAGAGAAAGTGGAGATTTTAGAGAAATTTCTTATTTCATATTTTGTTAATTTGTTTTATTTTATTTATTTATATATTATGTTTAATTTATTTTTAATATTTATTTATTTTATTATTATATTATATTTATTTTAATATTATATTTTATTGATACCCGTATTTTGTTATACTCTTTTAAGTTTACAATAGAAAAGAGAATATTAGTCATTTCACATGAAAATAAAATATTAAAGAAAAAGAGAGAAGAAAATTTTGGAGTTTGCAAATCTTGAAAGAAGTAAAACAAAGTTTAAAAAGAAAAAGAAAAGGAAAAGGAAAAGGAAAAGAAAAAAACGGAAGATATTATGTATAAATTGAAAAAACAATTTTTTTTTTTTAAAAAAAAGGTAATTTGACTAAGTCAAAACTAAAAAAATAATAAAAATAATAAAACTTAGAAAGATTCAGTCTTTTCAAGTGACTGAATTGAATAAGTACAAAAAAATTTCCCTATTTTTACAAATAGTTCCAAAGGCCACTTATTTTCACAAATTTTTTTTCAAAATAGCACTACACCTACCCTTAATCCAACTTCAAGGTAAGCTGAAAACATTCTACTACTAATAGACTTATGGTACTGGGTTATTTAGATTTGGGAGAATTTTAAAAGTTAATTAAGGAAAATAGGGGTTTCAAACTTATTTAGGAGAAAGGAAAACTTTTTCCCGTCCGAAGACATCTCTTGAAGAGACGGATTTAAAAATATTTTATTTTTTTTATTTATACGCCACATTAAAAAAAATAATAATAATAAAATGGTCAGAATGTGTCTGTTGATCAGACACATCCTGATCACGCTCGTAACGCACATGGCGCCTGACCAATTTTGTCGTTTTCCCCCTCATTTTACCATAAAAAATCTACCTTCCTTCATTCCTTCCACCGTTTTCATCTTCTCCTTCATAGATTTCATCCTCCTTCACAGAACCTTCATTTCATCTTCCCCTTCATCACCGAAGCCCTCATTTCATCTTCACCCAAAACAAAATTTCCTCATTTCTTCCACCTTCTTCATTTATTTTCAAATACCAATCATTTTCTACCTTCATTTCCACTTTCATATCATTAATTTGTTTCAATGTAGTATTTTATTTGGATGTTGATATATTTTTGTTATTTAACTTTGAATTAAGGTTTTGATAATTTTTACTGATTTTTTTAATGTTCATTTTGTTTACAGTGTATATTATTCAAAGTTTTTTTGGTAAGTTGCAATATTTGGTAAGGTGCAAAGTTTTTTTGGTAATGTACAATATTTTTCTTTTAATAAGTTGATATATTTTTTTATAGTGGGTCATCATAAGGGAGAATTACATGTGATTAATTTTGTGTTATATATGTAATCCACTTTAATGGTTGGTAGTTGCTTTTCTGGTTGGTATTTAACTACCAAAATGAGTATGTCTTCTTTGATTAAATATAACAAACTGTAAGTATATCTTCTTTGGTTTTTATCTATTTCTTTAAAAAATAATTACTTTGCAATTTTATTGCTACTTTGGTAGTTTTTTTTAGGATGAAAATTTTTATTTAAGTGATTTTAAATGGAATCAAACAACTCACACTTTGTTTAAAAAGAACTATAAATTTTCTAACCTATTTCTTATGCATATTTCTAAACAACTCACACTTTGTTCAAAATAAACCCAACCTATTTCTTATGCATATCAAATTATGATAATTATTTTTAAAATATAGTTTAGAATGTTCAACTATGATTTTAAAAATATTACATCATAGTCCCAAATTATTTATGTTCAAACATATAAAAAAGTCATTAATAAAAAAAATACTACATAGTAAAAATAATGTTTTTTTCATACTTTTAGTAAAAATAATGTAACTCAAAATTTTAAAAATAAAAAAATATCTTTAATTCACGTTGAAAGAAAATTTACGAAATCTAAAAATGGGTATTTAAATATGTTCTTAATGGAAAAAAATAAATCTTTTTAAATGTAAAATTTATAATTAAATCTTTTTTTCATTTCGCCAAAATTTTAAAATTTATTAGTAGTTTTTAATGTAAAATTAAGAATATGTTTCTAATGGAAAAAGATAGTGATATTACTTTATTTTGTGGAGAAAAGAAAAAAAATAAAATGAATTAAAGAAAGAATTTAAAGTTAATAGTGGTATTGGATTTAAACTAAAAAGTTCAATTATTTATGTTTAAACATATAAAATGGTCGTTAATAAAAAAAATATTACATAGTAAAAATAATGTTCTTTTTTCATACTTTTAGTAAAAATAATCTAACATAAATTTTTAAAAATAAAAAATTATCCTTAATTCACGTTGAAAGAAAATTTTAACGAAATCTAAAAATATTTATTTAAATATGTTTTTAATGGAAAACATAAATCTTTTTAAATGTAAAAATTATATTTAAATATTTTTTCATTTTGCAAAAATTTTAAAATTTATTAATAGTTTTTAATGTAAAATTAAGAATATATTCCTAATGGGAAAAAAATAGTGATATTACTTTATTTTGTGGAGAAAAGAAAAAAAAACTAAAACGAATTAAAGAAAGAATTTAAAGTTAATAATTAAGAGTTTAAACATATTAAAAAATCATTAATAAAAAAAATATTACATAGTAAAAATAATATTTTTTTTCATACATAATAAAAAAAATACTTTTAGTAAAAATAATGTGACTCAAAATTTTAAAAATAAAAAATTATCTTTGATTCACGTTGAAAAAAAATTTAATGTAAAATTATTAATATGTTCCAAATGGAAAAAAATAGTGATATTACTAAAACGTTGTATTTTATAATGGATTCATTGGAGAAACAAAAATGTAAAATATCCATAATTTTGTATTGACTTTTTTTTTTTTTACAGTGGCTATTATTTATAAAAAAAACTCTACAATCAAGTCATACAAAGGATATGTATATAGTTATTTACTATTATTTGGAATGATATATTGATTATTGAATACTGGATGTTTGAATGTTAATGTTAATGTTATTGTTAGTAATATTATGTTGTTGTTGTTGTTATTATATTTACTATTTATCCAGTCAATTTATTTTGGATTATTCACCTTAATATTGTAGATTTTTACTAAATATTTAAGTTAAATTTAATATTGTTTTTATGGGATCAGATGGACGAGGATGTTACCACAGGGCCATACAACGACTCGGTTTTATACTTACAGTGCAACCATAGATTCGAGGCTGTTTAGGAAGACGAGCATATCAATGCAGTGCATTGTCGGCGAAGAGAGGCTGTTATTCGCAGGCACAAGACCCAGACCCTCGTATATTGAACTATCTACGAGCTGTAGGATTCTATGGAGTCTTTTGTATAAAATTTATACAACTAGACTGGCATCTGATAACGGCATTAGTGAAACGATGGCGCCAGGAGACACACATTTTCCACATGTTGCATGGAGAGTGTACAATTACACTTCAAGATGTAGCAATCCAATTTGGACTCCCGATTAATGGAAGACCATTGATTGGGTCTCTAAATTATGACTGGGAACAACTTTGTGCCTTTCTTTTAGGCGTAACTAATGCGTTGTGAAAGTGATGAAATAATGGTATGAAATTGCGGTGATGAATTATGCATTTCATATGCAAATTTTCCTAGTAAAACCTAAGTATAAGTCTTACTAGGTTTCCTGGTAAGTCCAGAGTCGAACACATGGACTACTAAGATACTATGCGTTAGTAAATTTTGATTCCTTTGCGGTGGTAAAAACAAATAAGTTTGGCTAGTGTATTGTTTTAAGTATAAATCCTATGCGGCGGAATTGAGTAATGAGTTGATGACAACGAAAGTTACAATGAGTATGCAGAGAACGGGTTGAGAAGGGATTTAGCTAACACTTCCTAAGATTGCATTCAAGTTATGCGATCATGTTACACACACACAACAGCATGTCATCTCTTAATGCAAATGTCATAGTTCCTATTTCTATGACGCATGTGATGTATACGATAGTGTCGATAGGACTTATGTCTAAGGCTCTATTCTTGTCTATGCAATGATGAATGATACACACATACACAAGGTGACCGCATATGATCATGTCCTATTTCTAGGGTGCATGCGATGCATGATAGCAAATATAACTTATCTCTAAGTTTCTATCTCTTGCTTATGTATTTCTAATCTGACTTTCTCAAGCCTAGATTCTAACCTAACTCTCTCAAGTCTAGGTTCTTTCTTTAGATTACTCTCTCAAGTATCTCTAAAGGGTGACTGACGCATACATAAGACAAGATGATCGCATAAAGTGAATATCTTAGGTCATGCTAGCTAAGTGCTTCTCAACCCATTCGGAAATTTATCTACTCATGCGAAATGTGAAGAGATTGAACAGATGTTAAGATGAGAATTCCATTTTATAGATAAAGTCGAAATATAAAACAATAATAGAAAGCAGGAATAAGAAGCCCAGTAGCAATGTCTTGCTTCCCGAGGCTTTTACACTGTCTTTTACTCTACTCTGCTCAGAAGAATGTTCTTGCTTTCACAAGTGTCGGCCCTCTCTCTTTTTTCAGCGCTTCCTGACAGTCTTTCGAGCTCACCAGGAATAATCTCTCGGCGTCTTCTTCTCTTCGCTTGCCTCTGCCTCTAAGTATATGAACAACTACAGACTAACAGCTAACTAAATATATATTTTATCTTCTATGTATATGGCGAACTGTGTAGAATTCGAACTAGAACTCAGAACTATTTTCGAACTCCTTTAACGTTGGTGGCCTTCTGTATTTATAGAGCTCAAGGTGAAGAGGCTTTTCTCTCAAATGATTGCAATAATGGGTGGTCATTAAATCTTCTGACTGATGTGCTGATTAATGGTCACCGAAAAGTTGAATGTACTTACTACAGTATGTCGTTAACGGTTTGTCAACTAAATTTGGATTCGACCGTCATCAGCTTTCCGTCCCATCATGATTTATTATGCTTTCACCTTGATGCGCCGTCTTTATGCGGCCACCTTCTTGAGCAAATCTTCGCGAGCGCATATGATTGCATGGCCTTGCGGTCACAATCTTTTAATGCGCGCGGACGCCGAATTCCTTGGATCGCATTTTCATTTGCGCCAACAAATTTTCCTACACAAAATAAGTAAATTAGCTGCTTTAATGCGATGGGCGCATGTGATTGCAATATTCTCAATTTAATACTTTTGGGCACGATTATATATATTTTTACCGTCGCAATCCCACATTGCTTTTACATTTTTGCGTTGTAATAACGTGCATTTCTGTCCGTTATTAGTAACCACGAATGATGTTGTTCTTAAGGGAGGTCGTCTAAGCCTGTCAAGGTTAGCTAATTAATTTAACAACTTTGCCCATCTATCAGACCATGCAGATGAAAAGGACCTGCAATGATATGCTTGAGCATGTATTCTCACATTGATTAGAGGATTGGTATTTCCCGACAAATCCAACAGCAGAGTGCACTTGATGTATCTTCCTCTCTTGGTAGATTTTATTGTTGTCGGGACTTACAGTTGGGGCGCTAGATGTCTTGCATGGTTGTATAGGAAACTATGCAAGGGTGCAGTTATAGATGAAAAAGACATTGTAGGCCCACTTTTATTACTACAAATTTTGGCATGGGATCGATTTCCTCTTCTAGCGTCTCGACGACTCCATAGATACAAGAATAACTTAGTTGATAGACCACTTGCAGTAAGGTAAGCATATTTACCTCATTATTGTTGTGTTCATTATGAAATACTAATAGCTAAAATTCAACTTCTGATTGTTGTAGATGAAATGACAACTATTCTGTAATTAAAGTACCTATGCATGTTCTAGTACAGTATAGGTACACATACTCGATACACATATGTCTAACCAGGTAATATTTTTTTCATTCATATATCATATATTCATATTGTTTCAATCTTCTGGTTAATTCATTTTTTGACACATATGCATGCAGATTATAGGGGAGTCATATAATCATCTTATCCAACTATTGTCGCCATATGTCTCGATGGTAATGAGATATGGACATCCAAATGTCCACTTATATGCTTCTTTGTTGTGGAGTGGCATCATCCAAATTGTGTGATGCGTCAATTTGGGATGTTGCAACAAATTCCTTAACCTTGCAACACGGACGTTCGACTTCATTCACACGATCTAAGGGGCAGACATGAGCGAGACTGGATTGAATATTTGACTCCTCAAATTATAATCTGGGAAAATCGACAGAGTTTGATTGTTAATGGACCTTCTATTAACAATGATATAGGTACCAAGCTTGGATATTTTGAATGGTATTCCACTGTGAGCAAGCAGTACATAACTAAAGCAGGAGCATCCTATCACTTGTTGGTATGAGTTTATTGTTTACTATGATTGTTTGATTTTATTTCTTCATTGCACACCAAAATAAATTTTAAAGTCATTAACTTATTATTCAATTCTTTTTTAGGCCGAGCTTCCAAATTTGCCAATATCTTCTCAAAGAGCCTTGCGTAGACTCACCTCGATATATCGAGTGCGATATTTCGATGGTAATGTTCCAATGGAAGAACAAGGTGATCCAGCAAGACATGAGGATGTTTCTATTCGACCTAATGTTCGGAATGAATATCCAACAACGCCACTCTATCATTTTACACATACTTCCATGATGTCCTCTCCGTGAACATTTGATTTTTTTCCAACAACCCTCAGTACACTAAGCATGGAAGAAGGACAGACTTCACATGTCCATCCAAATATCCATGACCAGTATGTGACATATCAACAACATAGTGAGGGTATACACTTTGTAGAGAAAAGTCAACCACCGAGTGTAAGAGGGCGTGGCGATCGTGGACACTATGTCACTCAACATGATCGATATAGGCGTAATAGAGGATCTTCTTCCAGTCGTGAATAAAGAACATTGTACATATGATTAAATTTATTAATGAAATTCAATTACGAAAATGCACTTGCATTCTACAACACATCCTAAAGAACCTTGAATATTATTTACAATAGTCGAAAGTTAATATCTATATTTTTGCATAAGTTTCTAACAACTTCAAAAACAATAACTTGAAATTAAAAATTAATATTGAGTATATTAAATCAATCATAGCAATTTTTAATCTCAAAATAACATTATTGTTTATATTATTAAAAAACTAGTAATATTACAATCAAAATAAAAAAACGAGATTAGTGAGATAGTTGATTTTAGGTAAGAATGATTTAAAATTAAACAATCTAAATATTATTAACTATAAAAAAACATAAGTAATAAAAGAGTTGGATTTCGAATTATTAAAAGAATGAAAAAATAATAGCAAAATTTTTTTTTATTATTTTATTACTTTTTTAGGGATGCGTCTCTTCAAGAAACGCATCTTTTTTTATGAATTCATCTCTTCAAGAGCCGCATTTAGTGTGGAAAAAATATGTTGAATACATCTAATGCATTCGGTACGAAAAAAAATAATAAAATATTCTCGAATGTATCTCTTCAAGAGACGCATTCGAATGGGGACAAAAAAAACTTCCCCTTTCCCCTAAATAAGTTTGAAACCCCTCCCTAATTAACTTTCAAAACTCTCCCCAAATTTAAATAACCCTATTGTACTCCTAATTTGTACTATAATTTTCTCTTTATAAGCCCCATCTCATCTTCAAAAAATTGTTTTGATGATAACCAATAAGTGAAAATAGTGTTTGTGTTATACTAATATAGGAAAATTTATCCTTTCTTAATGACGGTTTCCTTCATCAGTATCTTCATGTGATCTTTGCTTTCATGGTGGTTACCCAGACATTCGCTAGATATGTGATCCACTTTGACACTATTAAAGCGTTAGCATTGAGTTAAAGTTAGAAAATTTTCTATACTACTATATTATGAATATTAAAATATAGTTCAAATACTTGAAACTTCGAATATAAACAACCAAAAAAAGCACCCGGAACTCGTTACAAAATGATCTTGCAATTTCATGCGTTTAGTTTAATGGGAGTTGGATCAGCTTATTGACCAAGTCTTGCATGTCCTTCCATGAACTCCCATTGCTCCTCACTGCTTCCACCGCCTCTCTTTCCAGCGCTTTCGCTTTCATCTTCTCCGGCGAATCTCCGCTCATAGCCTCGGCGATTACCTTCCCCAACTCGTCCGATTCAGGCACTGAGCTCGTCCCCTCGCAAACACGCACCGCTACTCCCAACTCTTCTACCAATAGCCTCGCGTTGACAAACTGGTCCGCTTCCATGGGCCAACCAAGTATCATTACTCCGCCCACTATGCTCTCAAGCATTGAGTTCCACCCACAGTGACTCAGAAACACCCCAACCGCCCGGTGGTTCAGTATCGCCACTTGAGGCGCCCATCCCTTCACCAAAATTCCACGATCTGACACACGATCCTCAAACCCAATTGGTATTCCGTCTGTCCCGCCATCTGTTTGATGAATTGTTTGAACCACCCACATGAATCGAGTCCCGCTTTTCTCAAGCCCAGAAGCGAGTGCTTCCACTTGCTGACGATTCAGTTTCTTTTGACTCCCAAAACAAACGTAAACCACCGAATCATCAGGACATCTATCAAGCCATTTAAGAATCTCTGAACTCGACTCTCGAATTGGGTTACGCCCATTTTTGTTCTCGATGATATTCAGCGGTCCAACTCCAAATACGCGCCCTTCCCCCTTTTTCTTCCTCAAATGCTCCAAATACTCATGCTCCAAATTCTCGAAGGTATTGAGAACACTAACCCAACTGTTAGCGTTAGCCATGGCGTCGTCCCTCAATAGAACCCAATCAGGATCTGAATCCTGGTATTTCAGGGACATGAGCGACCAATGCTCTCTTTCAAAGGAGGGTGAGTTGGGTATGTTAGGAATCGTAATAGAAGAACGAAGATTAGTTGTTTTTGTGTGAATCCAGCAGTAATCCATGACATTAACGGGGAAGGCACCAGAGCTGTAGAAAACTATCCTGGGAATTTGAAGATGGTCGGCGAGGGATTGGGTCCAACCGAGGAAGAGATCGGAAATGATGGCGTTGGGAGGCGAAGAGTGGGAGTTGAACCACTCAATAATGGAGTCGTGGAGCTGGCGGAGAGCCAACATGATGGGGATGTTGCCATGGTTTCCGATATCTTTGACGTTTTCGACGCCATGGGGCAATTTGGGATGATCGGGTAAGGGAAGAACCAGAGTGCGAATAGAGTCGGAGGAGTGGGCGGAAAGAAGGGGCTGAAGGATGGGGAGGTTTTGGGGGGTAACTAAAATGGTGATGGTGAAGCCGCCATGAGAGGCTAAATGATGGGTGAGATCGAGAAGTGGGAGCATATGGCCTTGAGCTGGGAAAGGAAAAACCAGCAGGTGGCGGCGGATTGTCGACGGCGGCGGTGAAGATGACATTGCTTCAGTTTAAGGCTGATAGTGGAGACGACTGTAAAGTCGGCTGCACAACTTGATGAGAATGAGAGAAAACAAATTGCTCCTCCTCTAGTGTCGACACGACTCGTTTGGAATATGGATGTCCTTTTTCTTCCTTTTTTTTTCTACTAGATCCCACTCTACCCACTTGCAAAAAGAAAATTAAAAAGAATTTTAAAAATGATGGCAAGAAGAGTTTGCCACTACCAACCTAGGATTAGACAATTAAGTTGAGGTTAAATTATAAAAAATGTCACTTAATTTTATATTTTGTATAAAAATGTTTAAGAAGTTTGAATGATATCTCTAAACTTTTAAAATAAATTAAAAAAAATTTTGTCGTTAATTTTGGATGGAAACCGTTAAAATTTTGTTTCAAAAATATCTATAAACTTTTAAAAATTTCAAAAATATCCTTAAATTAAAAAAAAATTATAAAAAAAATATCTTTATTATTATATGAACAGAAACAGTTAATATCGTTCCATCTTATTCTCCCCTCTCTCCGCAGACTATGAATAAATAAATAAATAAAATTGCACACTTTAATTAAGGTATATGAATTTTTATAAGAAGACAAATAATAAATAAAGCACCAAATGATTCTAAACAAAATACTTTTTTCTTTGACTATTTATCGTTTTGAAAAATTAAGAGAAATATGAGAGTATCTATATGAAAAAATGAGGATATCTATATAATACGTTTTAAAATTGATTCTTTTCGAACTTAAGAGAACTCCAAACAAATTGATCACCCTATTTAATGGTAGGAGCTTTTTTTCTTTTACTTTTTATTTTAATTTGTAAAGTTATTTTTCTCACAAGGAATTAATGGTTTCTGTTCAAATACTAATGGTGGAGGTAATTTTGAACTTTTATTAAGGGTATTTTTTTAATTTGTGAAAGTTCAAGGATATTTTTGAAACAAAACTTTAATGGTTTCCATCCAAAATTAATGACAATAGTATTTTTTTTAACTCATTTTAAAAGTTTAGAGGTATTTTTGAAACTTCAAAGACATTTTTGAAACAAAGTATAAAATTCAAGAGCATGTTTTATAATTTAACCTTAAATTAAATACATGAACATAAGTGTAGTTAGGATGTACTAAAAGATGTCCTTTCACAGGGATGGAGAATGAAATAGACAAGTAGACATCTCTAGGAAATATGAATGTATATTAATTATTAAAAAATATTCCAGAGTTGGTTGAGTTCCTCCTATCAATGCCTAGGCCATTAGTTATTATTTAATTTTTTTTTTTAAAAAAAAAGGGAATTTTTTTTACTATTTAACAAAAAGCATTGCATGAGGACATATATTCTCGTCTACATTACACTTAATTATTGCCATAATTAATAATAAACTTATGAAATTCCGTTTTGGAGGCTAAATGTCCCTTTACTAGCGTTTATAAATTCAATTCTCCTCTCTCATTATATAATATTTTTTTAAGTAAAACAATTATGATGATAGGAGATTTAACCTTAGATCATGTCAATTATTGCTAAGGTAAACCCATTTTTGATATATTTGAAAAAAATTAATGAAAGTAAGAGTAAGATAAAATGTGTAGGACTGATTTGGATTGACTTGTGAAAAAAATATTTCAAAAAACTCATTTTATTTTAAGTGATTGTCAAATACTCTAATTTTTTCTAAAATGACTTATTTATTTATAACTTCATTCAAACTTATTTTCATTAAATTTTACATTATTTCATCTAAAAATTGAATTGATGTAAGTTTTGTTTTTTACAATCCAAAGCTGACATTGAAACCAAAATTGAATTAAAACAAAAAATGAATTAAAACCAAAATTGAATTGATGTAAATTTTTTTATTTTATCATCCAAAGGTTTCATTTCTAAGAAACCAAAATTGATAAAAATAACATATATTTATTTTTAGTTTCATTTAAACCTTCCATTGAATTTTCACATCATTTCAATCTTAAAATTGAATTGACGTGAGTTTTGCTTCTTTTACCATCCAAAGTTTTCATTTCCAAGAAAAGTTACTTAGAAAAAATTAAATAAAATTTGATGTTATTTTGTAATTATTTTTCATTTATTTTTTAAATAAAATTTGAGGTTGTGTAATCGTGGATCCGATACACGATTACCCTAAATCGTGGACCATGTCCATGACTTCCTTTCAAGCACGTGAATCGACAGTGACCTGGCACACATAGACTGCCACTTGTACAACCATGCAATATTGACCACAGGCAATCGTAGATGGGGTCCACGACTACCCTAAACCATGTATGGGGTACACGACTTATTGGTCCCCAGAAACCCCTAAGACCCTTCACTTTCTTCCCCATTTCAAACTTCCTCCCTTTCTGCCTCTCTCTCACAGTAATCGTCCACCGTCCGCCATCCACCGATCGTCACTGCTCTATCTACCGTTGCCGACCGTAGGTAACATTTTGTTCCTTTTTTTCCAATATATGATATTATGCTCCTAGATCTACTATATTATTTAAATGTATGTATAAAAAACTAGAGTTTTTGTCTAGTTTAGTTGATCTATTGTGTAGGATTTGAATTTTTTTATTTATTTAATTTTTTTGTAGTTTAATATTATAAGTTGGACTGATCATTTGAGTTGTAGTTGATCTTTTTATTTTAATATTATAAGTTTGGACTATTTAGACTCAAAAATAATATTTTGACTGTTTGGAGTTTTGATCTATTTTGACTGTTTAAAATAATGTTTGGAATGTTTAAAAGAAAAAACAAACTTTTTGGATTAGGTAGTTAGTATTAATGTATTTTTTGTCAACTATAACAATTGTAAGGATTTGAATAAATATGTCGATACGTCCTAAAGATTTAGTCATTCTTGAACCTGGAAATGATGAGGATAATGATATTGACGTAGAACTTGATGAATTATTTGGAAACGATAGAAGTACAAAACATGATCTTGAGTTGGTACCATTAGAGATGTTCACCCAGATAGATTGGGACATTACTAATTCAACTTGTGAACGAGGGTCAACATTGGAGGAAAGGAGTTGATGGTAGATAATTCTAGTTTAATATAAAAAGGAATGTTATTTGACACTAAATAAGATCTACAACTGGATGTTAAAAAATATTGCGTGACAAAATACTATGAGATTATCATAGTAGAATCAAACCAAGATATTTGGCATGTGAGATGCAAACAGTGGAAGGATGGTTGTGATTGAAGGTTACAGGTATGTCAGCGTAAGACTCATGGGATGTTTGAAATTACTAGACTCGAAGGAAAGCACTCATATTTGTACTCATAATTGAAACATGATCATTCATAGCTTGATTCAAATTTTATGAGTATTGAAATCCAAAATATGGTTAAAACTGATCCTAGGGTTTCTATCACCTTATTCCATAAGAAATTTAAAAACAATATGGGTATAATGTTAATTATAGACAAGTGTGGCAAGTCAAGAGAAAAACATTGATTGTTATATTTGGTGATTAGGAGAAATCATATTCAGAACTTCTCTATTGGTTGAGTGTTGTTGTGTATTACAATCTTGGAACACGATCAGATTGGTATTTTCTTCCATCTGATGTGCTAGGTATGACTATTTTCGATTGAGTTTTCTAGTCTTTCAGTCTGTAAGAGAAGGGTTCAAATATTATAGATCATTAATTCAAATTGATGGCACTCATCTGTATGAAACGTATAAGGGGAAACTATGTTGCTAGTATATCCGAAAATATTTGACCGACTGATGCATAATCAGGTAACAAATGAATCTTACAAACTTTTTAGGTGTCTAATTATTTTTTTTTCAGATTAATTGGACGTCATACATGCAAGATATTTAGTTATTACTCCCTGATTACTGTCGTGATGGTCAAGACATTTGGTCGACTATTAGCCCTCTTAAATGCTTCCATATGGTAGAGTGGCATCAACCAGATCGTGTGTTGAGACAGTTCAGTTTACAACAACCGATACCTTTATTGTGCTATACATTCTCGACATTACACCAGATTGATTTGAGGGGTAAGCACGACCTAGACTGATGTCAACACTGGCATGCACGTCATGATCATTGTGCATAGGGAGAAATAAAAAATGGCCCAACTGTATCAGATGACTATTTTTTTATACGATTCAATCACGGGACGATTTATCACACCTGACGGCACTTACTATTACTACATGGTAAAAGTTGGATTATCTTACATTTCCCAAATATATGATATGAACATTATTTAGTATTAATTTTTTTATCGTACAGAATAATTTTGTCCAAGATGTACAACAGTATTCAGTACAACACGATTTACCAGAGTTAGGTTCAATGTGTGACTAAACTTTGATAAATGTAGAAAGTATTATTCAACAGATAATATGACTCAATGTTGCTGATACTGATCAAAGACGTATTCGTCGTAGATGACAACGGCAACAAGGCGAAGCTAATTTAGAGGCCACGAAGACAACCCCTTTGTGAAAAACTGAGTGACTTGTAATTCAAAATTTTAACTTCATGTAAACTTCTATTTTGAAATTAAAGAACTAATGAAATTACATTGTATCATGAGACACTATTTTTTATACTAAAAGGCAAAATACTTGGTTATAATTTTTTTTTAAAAAAAATAATAAATAATCGAAAAAAATAAAAATATCAAATCGTGGACCCCGTCCACGAGTTTTGTCCTTTGACCAAGTCCATATGGCTGACATGGACATTGACTGGATTGAAAGTTAATCCTGTACCAGATACACGATTCCCCTTCCCACCATAAACTACCCTATTTTTCTCAATAGTTTTGCCTTCTACATCACTTTTGAAATTTATTTCCTATGTACCTCATTTTTGTCATTACTTTTAACAATAACATTATTCTTGAAAATGAGAAGAAAACAAAACAAACATTAATGCAGCATTCTTTTTTTAAAAAAGAAAAATATAGGGAAAATGCATCATTATTTTAAATATAATTTCTATTTGGTCCATAAATTTCAAAAGGTTACACATTTTCCTATTATAATTTTACTCTTGAAATTTGAGTTTTGTTTCAATTTGGTCCTTAGATTTTAAGATTTTACATTTAACATCAATTTCCATTAAATACCCACTTTTAATAATTGGCGTCAATGTCTCTTAATTAATTTAAAATAATTATAAAGATAAGTTTAAAAATTGAATTTAAAAATGATAAAAAAAAAAAAAAAGTAATGAAAGGGTTGTTTTCAGATATAGGAAAATTAACAAAAATATTTATAAATATAGCAAAATTTCACTGTCTATTTACGATAGACCATGATAGACTACTATTTGTGTCTAGGTGTGTTAAGATAGACATAGATAATAGTCTATCGCAATCTATCGCAATAGACTGTGATATTTTGCTAATATTTAAATACTTTCAACAATTTTGTCATTTAAAATAATTTTCCATATGAAACTTAATTAATAATAATTATTCTAATTAATTTAAATTTATTAAGATATAATAACACTACAAACAGAAAATGAGTATTTCGTGAAAAATTGAATTTAAAAGTGTATATCTTAAAATCTATGAATTAATTAAACCAAAACTCAAATGTCAAGGGTATGGATCTCATTCAACATTTTTATGGATTCAAAATATTTTTTTCAATTAAATCAAATTATCAACTTAGGCCTAGAAGGTCTATGATTTGGGTTTCCTCTTACGAGCTCAACTCTTTCTAATGTCCAAAAGTCAATTCTCTTTTCATGCAATTGAAACTAATAGATATAGCATTAAGTCTCTTCATTCTTAGTCTAACATTTTCCTATCGTTTTCATGCATATTATCACGCTAGTTTATCATGCTAGTTTCGGTTTAGAAATCTCTTTTTCAAGTAGATTAAAAAATTCTAAAGCAATCAAATAGTGATCAAGCATTCAATTGGGAAAAGTGAAAACATGATAAAAAGTCAAAGCACTCAATTAATCAAAATAATTAAGAACCATTCATAAATAATATTGAAATTAATCAAACCCTGGAACTACAAAATAATTTAGCCACTCATGTTCAGAATACAAGCCCTAAACATGTTGTACATGAAGGGATCAAATCCCATAGTGGAAACGTCTCGTGTGAGAATATCTTGCATCCCGCGATTCAACTTTTACAATAAACAAAATTATTATACAACCATAATTTACAAACACGTAAATTAGCATGTTTTTGGAGGAAAAGTTTAGAATGATCCTTACTTTTGTAGATTTCCCAAGTGCCATGGACAATCCTCTCAAAGGTTCCAATGAACGGATCTCCAAATGGTCTTAATCACGAACAACTGCTTAAGTGATCTCAAATACTACCACGAGAATTACCTCGTTATTCTCTGGGATTCCAATACAGGGATAAGTGGTATCCAATTACTGGGAGAGGGGGAGGAGAATAAAGTTTTGGAGAGTAGAGAGGCTTGGAGATAATTCTGCACAATAACACTAGGGAGTTATGTATTGTCAGAGTTTCTCTGCAATGAGAATTGTGTATTTAGTGTATTCCCAAAGGGCCATGGGAGGTATTTATATAGACAAGGGACAAGCCTTTTCCCAATATATTTTCCTTTTCTATAATTAATTAAATAATATTTATTTAATTAATTAGCTCATTTAATTAAATAACACTTATTCATTAATTAACAATTAAATAACACTTATTTAATTTTAATTTACAAAATAATTAAATAACATTAAACCCAATTTAATGTATATATTTAATTATCATATGCATCCCATGTATGTGTGCAAAAACTCTCTATTAATTAATTATTTATGAATCTAATTCACTTCAATTAATTTGAATCTTATTCAAATATTACTCTTCATTTTAATTATAGATCATATCCATAATTAATTATATAATAATCACATTAATATATAGTTTCTTTAAATTAATTTGAACAATTCAAATTATCCTTTTCAAGTATCCTCCAGTGAGCTAACGAGGGGACCTGATGAACCTATAGATCAGAAGCTCCAACGATATGAGATTAATTGGTTAAACTCATTAACCAAGTTAATTTATATTCATTAATTGTAGGTACAGTCCACTAAAGACCCATAACTACACTCTTCTCACTACATATATGTTTCTATGTCCATGAATATAGATCAATACCAGCAAGTTAGTCCTTCACGAGTGTACGTAATTTTAAGTGGATCAAATCATCGTTTTACCCTTGGGTTACCTCTAACTTCTTAAGTACCATTGCTCCTCTAATAAAGAACCTGTTTATGTAACTAATAAACAGAAACCCCTCTCGGGCCAACGAGAGGGTAGGGCCTTTGTTCAAGTCCCGGAGACACCATTCAAGAGAACACTCGTCTAGTTACCCTCAGGACGGAAGGAGTGAATTCCATTTTGTATTATTATGTTCCCAACTCCCCACTCGATCTCATCCCCAAAATGGTAGGCATATTGGATTGGTGAACTGGCCACTCTCACCCATGCAAATCAAAGGACAATTCCTCGTGAACAGAAGTTCATAATATACTCAGGATTAAGACTAAGTTGCCTAGGACATCCTATTGAAATAGAAACCTAACTAGTCCACGGTGTTACATCCAGTGGTTACTATTTCACGATCTAGACTTATGCAAACTCATGCATAGGATACCCTCATTCACGTGTCATCAACACAAATGCACTGGATCATTACGTTTATATCAAATACAAAATGGGTCATATCCATAGTATTACCAGAGTATGAGTACCCAGTCTTATCCTTATACTAGTGACCCTTTAGGATGTATCTTGAATATTGATCCATGTATGTCTCCACACATAGTTCAAAACTCATAAAGCAACCTTAAATGTTAGTTTATTGGATTTAGGTTATTAAGACAAAATAGACAACAATACAAACAATAACATTTATTGAATTAACATCCATACCTCTTTATTGATGGCAGTCAATTAATAACATTTACTATCTACGAGTTTTAGGGCGTAAAACACAACAATATAGAGATATAAACAAAGAGATTAAAGGAAAGAAAGAATTAGTCATTGATCAATCCATTGTCAATAGTGCATCAACGTCTTCTTTTCAATCCAACTTCAATCAACTCTTTGATTAGGCTATGAAAATCTCTTTGAACGGCAGCCTTTCGGCCTCTGTGGAAAACTCTAAGTGATCCCAAGTTGGACTCTCCAAGAATTTATGCGAAAAACTTAAATAGGGCAGGTTGCATGTTTCCAACGTTGCCTTTTTATGGCGGACAAACAATGACAAATAGTAGTTATAAGCTTTTAATGACGCACCGAAGATGACAGACGTAGAAAATCTACATAGAAACCTCTCGGAAAAATGTGCTGCTGCATGTCGTGCTGCCCTTGCTTCGCATTTTTCTGCCCCCTTTTGACTTATTCTTTGGCCATAGGTCAAAAATTAACCTTTCTCAGGGGTATTTTAGTCTTTTTATTTCAAATTTGACTCGTTCTACTCCAAGTGCTCGTTTTCTACAAAATAAATCAATAACGCATCAAAACACTCGTTTATGCAATAAACCAACAAAAATCTATGCCAAATAATGCACTTTTAAGATGTATTTCAATAATACTCTGAATGTATGGCTGAACAAAACAATTGATTGTACTAATTTAGGCATTGAAATGTGTTCAACTCGACACTACACCAATGTTAGTTTTATTGCAAGTCGGTTTAGACACATTCGCAAGCCCAACAAAAGCTTTGTTCACAGGCCCAAGATTGGGACAAGTTATGTGCGCTAACAACTATAATGCTTATTATCATTACTCTTGTTAGATGTAAATTGAAGAAGTTGAGCTAAGTTTGTGACAAAAGAGAAACTATTAATAACTAGAAAAAATTAGCAATGCCATGGTATAAATTAAGGTACTTAAATTAGTTTATATTTTTTATAGGTTAGGTTTTTTTTGTTTAATACAAAACGAAATTCTAGCCTCTTTCCATTAGTATTCGACATCTATCCTTTATTTCCCCCCTTACATTAACAGATCTATTATTTTTTTCCTTTATCTTAGTCGTTGTAAAAAACATTACTAAGATTAATAGAAATTCCAAAAGGTTAAGCTCTAATTTACTAACCATTTTGTTTTTTGTTTTTAGTTTTTGAAAAATAAGCCTATAAATAGTTATTTCACATCTAAGGGAAATTTGTACGGATGATCCAATTTTTGGGTCCAAAATGTCAAATGACTCATTTTTAAAAAATAATGTCAACTGACCCTCTGCTTACGTCATCACGGGATGAGATTATAAAAATTGCCCCTGATAACCGTCTCACTCTCGCTTCGCTAATCTCGCTCTCGTTGTCTGTTTATCTTCCATCGTGATGTGATTGTTTGTCACTGTACGATTGATTTGACAATTTTCACGAAATCTATCTACAACTTAAAATCATTAACACACAACAAAATGGTGTATTCTTTAAAATCTAAACTTTGAACTGTCATTTTGTTGAACGAGGTTTTCCAGAGCGGAGTTTTTTGGACCAAACGAAGTTTTCAGAACGAGTTTTTCATAACAGAACAGACTTTTCTTGAACTTGGTCTCATTGGTGTTTGTAGAAACGTGGTCTCAAAACAGGTATGTAAATAGACATTGTAAAATAGCATAACGAAAGGGGTGTGAGAAAGAGGACAAAGAGAAAGGTGGAGAGAACGACATTGAGCGACAACAAGAGAGTGAGATTGAGCGACAGCGAGAGGCGCGAGAGCGAGAGAAATTTGGAGCGATAGCTGCGAGAGCGAGAGCACGTGGGAGCGACAGTGAGAGAGATCCATGTATATTACTATCTGCTTAATAAAAAATGTTCTCTTGCTTTGTAGGATGACACAAAAGTGTGTACTAATTCGATACGGAGGTCATTGGGATGAGAACCAAAATTTGTATGTTGAAGGCGAGCTAACAAGAATTGTTGTGCCTATTACCTTCAAGTATGAAGAACTTAAAGCTCACATTTATAGGATTACAAATGTAAGTTGCTCTGAGTTTGATGTTGTCATGAGAGTTAAATATAAACTTGACTTTGAAGCCTCTCCACAGTACATACGAAATGACGGTGATGTTTAATTCCTTCTTTGCCGGGACGATCTTTCTACAGTTCAGCTATATGTAACACTAAAATCATACCATGACGAAAATGTGAATATGAGTGATGATGGTATAGGTGTAGACAGACAATACGAGGCATCATATGAGCTTAATGAGAAGAGGATGATATTCTATTGTCTATGAACACTCAACCATCAACATTATCAATAGACAATGACAACATTCGTGTAGTGGACTTGGAAAGAGAAACTCAATGTAACAGACCTGTGCCTGGTAATGAGAGATCAGCAGGCTTGAATTTTATAGATTGTGGTCCTTTAGAAGAGCGTGATCCTTTCGTGGTCGATAATGAAAGATCAGTAGGATTAAATTCTTTAGACTGTGGTCCTTCAAAGTTACATAGACCTGCAGTGCCTGTTACTGAGAGATCAACAGGATTGAATTCCATGTCTTCATGTCGTAAAGGGGAATTGATTATGCCTAGCACCTCTTCATCCGAGACAGATGTTGAAGTTGGTCAAATTTTTTTTTTTTAGTAAGAGTGATTTAAAAATGAGATTGTCTATTCTGTGCATAAACAATAATTTTGAATATAAGGTAAGGAAGTCAACTAAGTCTTTGTTTACTGTTAAATGTATAGAGGATGATTGTAAGTGGAGCCTTCGTGTAGTTTAAATTTCAGTGTGTGACATATTTAAGATCACGAAGTATATGCGGTCGCACACATGTTCTATTGGAATCTTAAATCATGACCATAGACAAACAACGGCTGTGGTAGTTGGTGAACTAATCAAAGACAAGTTGATAGGCATAAGACATGTTTATAAACCTCATCACATCGTCGAGGACATGAGGAAAGAATACGACGTAAACATAAGTTACGTTAAGGCGTGGCGTGCAAAGGAAACCACTTATGCTCTCGCCAGGGGTACTCCAGAAGAGTCATACGTTGTTTTACATGCATATGGTGAAACGTTAAAGATAGAGAATCCAGGTACAAGGTTTGAAATCGAACTTGAAAATGATGTCCATTTCAAGTACATGTTTATGGCATTATGACCTTGTATTAGAGGTTTTTCAAGTTGTTGACCTGTGATAATTGTTGATGGATCGCATCTGAAAGGAAAATACAAGGGACCATGTTGGTCAGCGTCTCCATGGATGGCAACATCCAAGTTTACTCACTAGCATATGCCATAGTGGACAATGAAACTGATCAAGCTTGGAAGTGGTTTATGTTGAACTTGAAGTGTGCCATTGGAGAACCACCTAACTTGGTGTTTGTGTCCGATCGAGCGGTATCTATTGGAAATGCCATTCGTGCAGTTTTCCCACAGCATTTCATGGATTGTGCACCTACCATCTAGAAAATAATATTCTTTCCAACTTTAAAGACAGCACGATTGTTGGGATATTCAAGGATGCAGCCAGGGCATTTCACATGTCAGAGTTCCAAGCACACTGGGACTAACTACGTACTTTTTGAAATGGTGCAGTATCGAAATATTTGGAGGATAATACGAGGCATCATATGGTGCACTTGTCTATAAACGAATCCTCAAAACTGTAACATTCTATGTGCCACTTTAATCCTTAAAACTGTAATTTTCTATGTGCCACTTATCTATTCACAAATCTCTTCAAATGTTCATTAAATTGTTGGCTATTCGTGAACCATTCGGGAAACGTCTCGCTCTCGCTAATCTCGCCATCGCTAATATCGCTATCACTTGTAATCCCTTTTAAAATGTCTTGCTTATAAGTTTGATTACCAGAGTTTGTCTATTCATGAATCTCTTCAGATATCTCGCTTTCCCTTTTATAAGTGTAATTAAATTGTTGGCTATTTGTGAACCATTCTGAAAACGTCTCGCTCTCGCATATTTTACTCTCGTGAATCTCACTCTCGCTAATCTCGCTCTCGCTCATCTCGCACTCCCTTTTATAAGTGTAATTAATGATTATCGTTTACTTCTTCTAAACGATCGTGTAGCGGAGCCCTGTGATCGTGTAGTAGTTGGTAAGCGATCGTGTTGTAATTTGTAAGCGTAGAAAATTAACCAAACATGTTAAAAATTGAACTCTTATACTTATATAAACGTTAAAATTTATAAAACTATGTAAGTTTGAAGGTCTAATTTGACCTAATTTTAACATTTATATAATTTTAAGAGTTCAATTTTATTGAAAGTTTAAGGGTACAATTGCAACTATCACCATATATGAGGGGTGGTTTTTGCAATTTTCTTTAAAAAAAATTAAGAATTTAAAATTTAAAATAAATATTTTTGAAATTTAATTGACTTAAATTATAATTTTCATGTTTAAACTTTAGAGCCTAAAATAGATTTTTTAAAAAGAATTTTCCGAATCAAAATTGAGTGATTGTAAAAAAAAATTAATAAAATAAAATTAGCATTTTTATTTGGATAAAAAAGCTCATCTCGTGTATCTCACTCTTCCTTTTATAAGTGTAATTAATGATTATCGTTTACTTCTTCTAAGCGATTGTGTAGTAATTGGTAAGCGATCGTGTTATAATCTGTAAGTGATCGTGTTGTAATCTGTAAGTGATCGTGTAATAAAGTATAAGCGATCGTATAGGAGTTTGTAAGCGATCGCGGAGTATTTTGTAAGCCCATCTCGTGTATCTCGCTCTCCCTTTTATAAGTGTAATTAATGATTATCGTTTATTCTTCTAAGCGATCGTGTAGCGGAGTCCTGTGATCATGTAGTAGTTGGTAAGCGATCGTGTTGTAATCTGTAAGCATTCGTGTAGGGGTTTGTAAGCAATCGCAGAGTATTTTGTAAGCCCATCTCGCGTATCTCGCTCTCCCTTTTATAAGTGTAATTAATGATTATCATTTACTTCTTCTTAGCGATCATGTACAGAGCCCTGTGATTGTGTAGTAGTTGGTAAGCGATCATGTTGTAATCTGAATCCCTTCAGATGTAGAGTTTAATTCCTTTTATAAGTGTATGAATAAGATTGGGCTTCTTATTCTGGGGACACTATGGATGCGGCCCATTTTGTAGTTAGTACAAATGATGTGATCCTAAATCGTTCATGTGGAGACATGAAAGTGGAGGCATCCTATGTAAAGAGTTTACATAAGACTGAACCATGAAATAGTCACTTTTTACGTTCTAAATGCCGTTTTATGTATAAAACTGACTATTTCGTTAATTGATGACCTAGGTAACTTAATCTTAATCCTGAGCTAACTATGAACTCCTGTTCACTCGGAATTATCCTTAGATCTGTATAGGTGAGGGCAGCTCATTATCGCTGGCCCAATAAACCTCCCATTTCAGGGGTAAGATCAGATGGATAGCTGGGAACATAGGGTACAAAACGGAATTCACTCCTACCCTTTATAGGGATAGTAGATAGGTTGTTCCCTTTAGTACTAAATCCAGGTCTTGAACAAGGGGCCCCACCCTCTCCTTGGCCTGAGAGGGGTTCAGTTTATAGGTTGGACCTTAAACCAATTGTTCATTAGAGGATCAGTGGAACTTAAGGAATAAGATGTAGTCTCGGGGGTAAAACGGTTTTTATGACCCAGCCGAGATTACGAACAACCTGTGAAGGATTAGCTTACTAATCATGGTTATATCATATGACACAAATATATAGGGTTTGCAACGGGGCTGGGGTGGGGCAGGGGGACGTCCCCCGTCCTCGGCCCCATAGGGGAAATTATCCCTCATCCCCGCCCTCGTCCCCACCATTTGAAGTCGGGGACGGGGGCGGGGATTCCCCATTGGGGACGAGGTCCTCGCGGGGCCCCATTCGTGGCAGACTTCAACAGAGGGGAGGGATGAGCGAGAGCGAGAGTGAGAAGGGAGCAAGGGCGAGAGCGCAAGCGCGAGCAGGAGCGAGAGGGGAGGGATGTTTTGTTGCAGATTGCAGAGAGCGAGAGAGGACTGAGAGGGGATAAAAATATATATATAAATTTGGGGTCGGGGATTAATCAGGGTCGGGGTCGGGATAGAATTCGAGGCGGGGATACTGTCCCCATCCCCACCCCGTCCCCAGACGGGGCCCCAAATAAATTCCCCGGTTTGACCCTATCCCAGTCAAACCGGGGAATCCCCACCCCAAACGGGGTAGGTCCTCGCAGGGACCTGCCCTGACAGGTTTTTTTGCCAACCCTACAAATATATCTATAGTGAGAGGAGTGCAACTACAGGTCTATAGTGGAATGACCCATGAGTTAACGAATGATGATTAGCTCCGTCTAAGGAGTTTAGCTAGCTAATCTCGAATCGTTGGAGCTCATGATTTATAGGTTCATTAAGTTCCCCTACTAGCTCATATGGAATAAACTTAGAATAGTATGATAAAATAATTCGAATTGTTCGAATTAGGTGAAAAAAGAGAAACCGACAAGTATATGTGATATAGTGGTCGGATTTTCAGTTTAGAGATACAGCTTTAATACTTAAATATGATTTAAATATAAAAAATATGAATATGTTCATATTCGGAAGCTCGAAAATAATGGAAATGGTCAAATATATAAAAAGTCAAACTTTGACCGACCTTATATTCAAATGTGATTTGAATTTCGAGAAAATGAATACGGATTCATGTTCGGGAGGTCAAAATTCGTCAACACAGAAAAAAATCATAAAAAGTCAAAATATTGACTTTTAGGTCAAAGTTTGATTTGGACAAAATGACTATTTTGCCCTTTGACTAAAGTTAGTGGGAAAATCCAAACTTTTGTTGAATAATTCCACTAACAATGTAATGGGCTAGATGTTGGCTTATAGTGGAGACAATAAACCCACTTAGATAGTAGATTCTAGGTGTTGGATTTTTATGAATTGGTTTCATGCAATTTTTGCATGACACTTTTCTATAAATATGAGCTTTCAATTTGGATTAAAAACTTTTGACTTTTTGCCAATTTTAGTTTTCAAAATTTTGCTGGAAAAATAAAAACCCAAACAAAAAATTTCCATCTCCTATTTTCCATCTCTTTCTCTCTCTCGGTTTCTTCATCCATCGGGTCTCACAACCTGATTTTGAGTCCAAAGGATAGTAGGTCAACTCTAGTGGTGGTCCGGAAGAGTTCGGGTCGAGATTCAGCGAAAAAAAAAAGCGTTTTTCGGGAGCTACAAAGGTTGTATTCTATCCTTTTTAATTTACTTTTTTTTCCCTTCATTTGCATGCTAATTTCCTTTTAATTAAAAGCAATTATAGTGTAATTAGATCCTTATTCCGCTACGTATGTCTCAAGTTCCATCATGATTTTAGTGCACATTTCATTCAACATTTGAATAGAAAAGGAAAAACTACCCAATTGATCTTACCCCTGAAATAGGAGGCTTATTGGGCCAGCGATAATGAGCTGCCCTCACCTATGCAGATCTAAGGATAATTCCGAGTGAACAGGAGTTCATAGTTAGCTTAGGATTAAGATTAAGTTACCTAGATCATCAATTAACGAAATAGTCAGTTTTATAAATAAAACAACGTTTAGAATGTAAAAAGTGACTATTTCATGGTTCAGTCTTATGTAAACTCTTTACATAGGATGCCCCCACTTTCATGTCTCCACATGAACGATTTAAGATCACATCGTTTGTACTAACTACAACGCATCCATAGTGTCCCCAGAATAAGGCACCCAATCTTATTCATATACTATAGACCATTTTGGCTATATATTTGAACTTGATCCACATTTATGTCACTACATAAAGTTCAAACTACATTAAATAGCCTCAGAACCTTAGTTTATTGGATTCAAGATTACAATTTTATCGAAAAACAAAACAGAATATGTTTATTAATTTACAAACTACGAGTTTTAGGACATAAAATCCAACAAGTTCTACACTAACAATTTAAATAACATGTCATTAAAATTACATCAATAATATACGTAATATACATAATATACATGTACGTCAATAATATGAAGTGTTCATCCACAATGACATGCCAATTGCATTCTATAGTCAGTCATCTTATCCTGAGTTATTACAGATGGGGCATTACCAGTCACTAAATGTTCTAAGAATTTTACAATAAATATTCTACAATCTAATGACCCGTGCTATGTATTCGTAGAGGTAGGTCGGGATATCTTCAAATGAGACGTTTCGATGTCCGGATTCCAACGTTTCAAGTCACAGTAGTGAAGAAGCGATGGTAGGGTGTAAGTCAACGGTTCAAGGAAAGACTTCAGCTTCTTCTTCAATGTCATGGACGGTAGTGAATCAAATACAAACAATCGGCCTCTATTTAGATTGAATGCTATCAACATCCAATCCTGATCAATGTTTGTTACCGTGTATACGAAGTCCACATCTGACCACTTGACATCAAATTTACCCATGAATAATCCGGTAACGTCTCATCCGCCCATGCTACGACAGCATCCAAGGTCAACTTGTTCTTAATATGTTTATAAACCCCATCTTGAGAATTTAGGTGACTCTACACAGCGAAAAGAACATTAAAACACATAATAGTCAACCAACGTATTCTTATTCAAAAGTGCAGTAAATGGTTACCGTTATTCCAATTGGCAGGATAGTGAAGCGAGCCATACACATGTCTGGTCGCCTATAAAATTTATCTTTCATGAACTAAAATAGGATATTTAGGGTCCGCATCCAGAACAAGATATACATTAGGAAAGGGTTTATAATTGTATGTACTTAGTAAAAAGGACAAGGATCATAAACTTACGTCACACTCAACCTATGAACTTGGCTCAGTCAACTCCTAGATTGGATAATGGCGGAACTGCATTTTCTCGAACCTCGTTGTCCGTATGCTTATCGGAAATCCAGTTCACCATTTCCTTCAATATAGCCGCTAGAACCTCATACTCCAAGGAGTATTGGATTGTTACTTTAAACTGTATCGTAGGTACCCCAGGGAGAGGGTACTTAATATTTGGACGATCCAAAGGAAGCTGAACCTTAATTTCCTTCTCTTTTGTTTTTTTTTTTTTTTTTTTTTTTTTTTTTTTGTTCAATGGGAGCTGTGTACTTATCAACGAACTTCCTCTTACGTGTTTTTTTCCTACTCTTAACCATAACCTATAGAAATATAACAAAATGTTGAACATGTTAAATAACAAATATGAAGAAAGAAATTTTTGAATCACATAATGATCATACCTATTAATCGAGAGGTAGGGTGTTAGGGGAGGTCTTGATATCAAGCTGTATAGATGAATTGAGAGGTGGAGGTAGGATCAGTGACTTAGGTGGAGGTAGGGTAGATGACTTAGGTGGAGGTAGGGTAGGTGACCTACGTACAGGTGGGGTAGGTGACCTACGTATAGGTAGGGTAGGTGACCTACGTACAGTCGGGATGAGGGACATAGTGGCATCATGGCCTGTCTATGAAGTGGGAGACCTTGTCGCCTCAAACACCGTGGAACCCTTTATAGACGGTAATAGAGATAAAATAGTTGACAATTGTGTTTTCATGTCTCTCGTGTCCGTCTTTAGGTTCGATACGCAGGCATCCAAGCTCGATATTGAGCTGTCAATGCTCTGCAGGTACGCATATACACCAGGATCAACATTGCCTCCCTTCCTGTGGCTCGAAACCTCCGGGACAGAACACTCCTCCTCAGGCTCAGGATGTACATCACCCACCAGCACATCATGAAACATATCCTCGCTAGGGGTGTAAGTAGGCTGTTGGATGTTTTGGTCTCCATCAGATTCGTTATCTCTTACTCCACCTTCTAAATTACCCTGTTGTTCACCTTTCCCACCTTCTGAACTACTGCCACTATTTGAACTACTAGAGCTCCTTGAACTCTCGGTGTCAGAATGTGCTTATCTTACAACCAGTCTATCAATTAGGGTGTCTCGAAACTCCTTCTCAGAATCGGACCTTTGACTTTTGTCTGCATTAAAGAACCCAGTAAGATGGTTAGTGTACATTTAACTACCGAATAAACATACTGTGGCTACATAGATTACACTTACATTTTGAGACTAAAAAATGTCTCTCTCGAGTGCTTTGAATGACACTGAGTGGGAGCATGACCACCATAATATACGAGGAATGGCTACTTTGCTCTTTCGAGTGGCAACATTCCCTGCTATTAAGGAAAGGATCTCGTCCACACCTAAATCCAAACAACTCAAATTTATAACTATGTTAATGATAAACCAAAGATAAAGTTAAGTTAAGGAACATCTACCTGGAATGCTCGGGGAAATCCACGGAGCGAGTATTTCACAACATAATTTTTATTTCCCCTCACCCTCTCCTTGTATAAACCAACCTTGTCGTTAAGTGCGGTCTTCAGGGCATCGAGTGTCCTCTGCCAAATAATTGTACCTAATCAAGATTGTTGTAGTAGTCTATGTCTTCAACATCGTCAAATAGAGTACGATCTACAACATTCTTTTGCTTATTTTTACCCATCATTGCAACCTCTGTGTAATATACTAGGGTAGTTTTTACAACATCATTGTCATTTTCAAATACCAATTTTTTATATTCTTCTTCAAGCAAATTCAAGTGGAATGCGTCTGAGGTCGACCGACTACCAAAGTACCTCGTAAAAAGTTCTTGTGAGGACTCCTCACTCCGTCCAACTCGCGTAAGAGACTGCCACAAACCAGTGATCAATAAAAAGTCGTCCTTCGAAAATGTGACAACCTTTCCTCTGACAAAGAAACTAATTGAGTCCATTTCTGACTTCTTCACTTCCCTTCATAACATATGGTGGATTAGTGGGCTATTGAATACAAGTCCAATGTCTAGAAAGCGACAAAAAACTGTTTTCTTGAATCTAACTGCCATCTGGTAAGCTTCTGCTTTACAATCTTGTTGGCATTGGCAACGTGGGCCAGGCAAGTTACTTCCCCGGGAAACCTATCAACTTCACAATTTTCAAAGATTTTGACATCTTAAATTATTCATGCATTGTATGAACATTCAATTTATCAATTAACAGGTTTGTACTAAAAAATCACTAACAAAACATATTATTAAAGTCTCGTTAATCTCGCTAATCTCGCTAGTCTCTCGCTAATCTCACTAATCTCGCTCTTGCCCATCTCGCTTTCGCTCGTCTCACTCTAGCCCATCTCGCTCTAGCCTAACTCGCTTTCGCTCGAATTGCTCTATCACATCTCGCTCTCGCAAAACTCGTCCACTACCTTGTCTGACTCTAACTATATCTTCTTCGTCCTCAACCAATGCAGAACACATCGAAACCCAAAATAAAAAACAGATGCAACCGATTAAACCCCGAAACCAGTTATGAACGTGACGACCGATCAAACGAAACCAACCTAAACAGACACAACACAACATGGAAGACAAAAATTAAATTCACTAACCCAGAAGAGAACTTCGATTGCGACAGTAGATGGACAATGGTTTTGCAGAGCAAGGTTGAACAACACTTGCAAGATAATTTTGAGTGAAGTGGGACAACCGTTGAGTTTGAGCACACTCGTATAGACTAGAGAGGCATTTTTGTAATCTCATCCCGTGATGACATAAGTAGAGAGTTAATTGACATTATTTTTTAAAAATGGGTCATTTGACATTTTGGACCCAAAAATTGGGTCATCCATACAAATTTTCCCACATCTAAATCTCTTGCTTTGATATCTACCTTTTGCTCATATTTAAAAAAACAAGTCAAATTTTCAAAATTAAAAAAGTAGACTTTAAAAAGTAGTTATTGTTTTTTAAATTTGGTTAAGAATGCAACTATTCTAATAAGATTGATACAATCCATGATAAAAAAAATAAAAGAAAATAGGTTTAATTTTTAAAAACTAAAAATAAAAACAAAATTGTTATCAACAATTATATATGAAAGAAAAATTTGTTATTTTAAGAGCTAAAATGTATATGTTGGCTACTTCACATAATTGTCATTTGATTTCTATATATATGTATGTATATAGGGCATTAACGATGTAATTGGGCTACTTGGATGATTCAGACGTTCCGAACAATGTTGAGTTGGAGCTGAAAATTTTTTAGTATGATACTAAAGTATGTAGTTTAATTACTTGAACTAAAAGCATCCAGAACTCGATACAAAATGATCTTGCTAGAAAGTAAAAAGTGCTGTAAGGATCGATACATGTATCTTGCAACTTCATGTGTTTAGTTTAGCGGGAGCTGCATCAATTTATTGACAAAGTCTTGCATGTCCTTCCATGAACTCCCATTGCTTCTCACTGCCTCCACCGCTTCTCTTCTCAGCGCTTTCGCTTTTATCTTCTCCGGCGAATCTCCGCTCATAGACTCGGCGATTACCTTCCCCAACTTGTCTGATTCAGGCACCGAGTTCGCCCCCTCGCAAACACGCACCGCTACTCCCAACTCTTCTACCAACAGCCTCGCGTTGATAAACTGGTCCGCTTCCATGGGCCAACCAACGATCATTACTCCGCGCACTATGCTCTCAAGCACCGAGTTCCAGCCACAGTGACTCAGAAACCCCCCCACGGCTCGGTGGTTCAGTATCGCCACTTGCGGCGCCCATCCCTTCACCAAAATTCCACGATCTGACACACGATCCTCGAACCCAATTGGTATTCCGTTCGACCCACTATCTGTTCGATGAATTGTCTTAACAACCCACACGAATCGAGTACCGCTTTTCTCAAGCCCGGAAGCCAGTGCTTCCATTTGCTGCTGATTCAGTTGCTTTTGACTCCCAAAACAAACGTAAACCACCGAACCATCAGGGCATTTGTCAAGCCATGTGAGAATCTCTGAACTCGACTCTCGAATTGGGTTTCGCCCATCCTCTGCAGCGCCGATGATATCTAGCGGTCCGACACCAAATACACGCCCTTCCCCCCCCAATTTCCTCAAGTGTTCTAAATAATCATGCTCCAAATTGTCGAACGTATTGACAACACAGGCCCAGCTGGATGTATTATCCAAGGCGTCGTCCCTCAATAAATTCCAATCTGGGTCCGAATCTAGGTACAGCTTTACCAACGATGGCAGATGCTCTTTTTTTAAGGAAGGTGATTTGGGGATTTCACTGAACTGGATGACAGGGGAAGATCGAAAACGATCTGTTTTAATGTGAACCCAACAAGAGTTCATTACATGGATGAGGAATGTGCTGACTGAGTGGAAAACAACTCTGGGAATTTGAAGATGGTCGGCGAGGCGTTGGGTCCAGCCGAGAAAGGAATCGGAAATGATGGCAACGGGAGGGGAAGGATGGGAATTAAACCACTCAACAATAGAGTCGTGGAGCTGACGGAGGGCAGCCATGATCGGGAAATTGCCATGGTTGCCGATGTGGCTGACGTGTTCGACGCCGACGGGGAGTTTGGGGTGAGAAGGTAAGGGGAGAACGAGGGTTTGAAGGGAAGGGTGGGTTTGAAGAAGGGGCTGAAGGAGGGGGAGGTTTTTGGGGGTAACCAAGAGGGTAATTGTGAAGCCGCCATGAGAGGCTAAGTGATTGGTGAGATCGAGGAGTGCGAGCATATGTCCCTGAGCTGGGTATGGAATAACCAGAAGGTGGCGGGAGGTGGCGGACGGCGGCGGTGCAGACGACATTGTTTCAATTTCAGGGTAAGCTTAGTCCAGTAAGTTGTTTTTTATGGAAATTGAAGGGTAAGAAATGAAGGAAGTTTTAGGAAGGAGAAAAGGGAATTGATTTGGCGCTTGTAAAAAGGAAGAAGAAAAAGAAAGAAACGAGGGAATGTGCAGAAGAAAGAGGAGAAGTAAAAGGGGAAAAGTAATGGCTGTGTTGACTTGAAAGTCTGGACGCAGGAGATGGGAATGGGAGAGTGTGTTTTGAAAAGCAAAATAAATACAGCAATTGTACTCCCCACTTGTTAACCACGCAACAATAGAAGGGGTAATTGCAATTTTAATTAAAAAAAATTTGAAAATTGGATGTGTTCTTAGATTTTATTTTTTACAAACATGTAAAAAAAAAACTCTTCTAAAAAAACAAAAGAAACATATGACAATATTTTATTAGATAATGTTGGAGATATATCATAGGTGTATTGAAAGAGCATCCAAGTTTTTTTTCAAATAAATATACGAAAAAGGAAAATACTTTTATGTAATGATGTCACATCAAAAATGAGAAAATCATTTTCAGAATGGAAACATTTGGTGATAGATTTTTTTTTTTTTTTAAAAAATAAAAATATATAGTTGTTTTGAAAATATTTAGGTAAATATAGTTGTTGTAGGTAGGACCTTTAATATTAATATTGTTATTTTCAAAATTTATTAGAGAAATATTGTTGTTTTGAAACTTATTAGAGAAATATTGTTGTTTTGAGAATTTGAGGCTAGAGGTCGAACGTTGAGAACTCGATTAATGTGGAGGTCGAACGCTAAGAACTCAAAGAACAAAGAAAAACTTGGAAACAATACATAAGTCGAAACTTCAACCTTCGACAAGGGAAATCTCGCGAATCTCGCTTAGGTTGTCGAAGGTTGAAGTTTCGACACACATCCACCCTCGAGATTGCAGGTTTATTACTTTTCTTTTTCCCTCATAAAGGAAATAAAGTAATGAGATAGTATACTATATGTATCTGTGTACTCGAGCTGCTTCTAACAACCTATGCATTTTGTTTTCATTTCGAGTTAGACGGAGGCTTGTGGGATTGACGTGAAGGGGTGGGGATGGCTATATTTTTAGGAGCGAACTCCAGGCGAATATGAGGTGCATGGATACAAGTTATGCCTTGGAATGAAAGACAATTCCGAATTAGCTTTGTCTACGAACAAAAAAGTAGATCCATAATAATAAAAAAAAAAGTGTTTGTGATTGTTCCAGAAGAAATGAAAGCTAGTAATCATTAATGGAAAAATAACAACAATAACAGAGAGAGCGAGATATTGAAAGAGGGCGAGAGTGAGACAGTGAGATCTTAGGAGAGAGCAAGAGTTTCACTTTATTTGAACTTTCCATAGAAATATATATAAAAAAAAAAAGAAAAAAAGAGCTAATAATCATACTATAATTGAATAATCATTAGACTATAATTGAATATATTAGATTATTATACTATAATTGAATAATCATTAGACAATAAATTGAATATATTAAATTATTATACTATAATTGAATAATCATTAGACAACAAATTGAATATATTAAATTATTATACTATAATTGAATAATCATTAGACAATAAAGTGAATATATTAGATTATTATACTATAATTGAATAATCATTAGACAATAAATTGAATATATTAGATTATTATACTATAAATTGAATATATTAAATTATTATAATGTAAAACTTTATTGATTACAAAAAAAATGAATATACAGTAGATTATTATAAAAAAATTGAATATACAATAAATTATTATAAAAAAATTGAATATAAAATAAATTATAATAAAAAAAGTTCTGTCCAATCCATCTCGTTGTGATAACATGAACTTTTCGGGTGTCAGTTTATGTTTATCGTGTCGGGTGTCAGTTTCAAATTCAAAAGTTCAACAAAGCAATTGAAGATATCAAAGGAATAAATTGGAGTTGTATAATTTTTTTTTACAACGTTAGTTTAGAGCAATGGACTTGCACATGGTGGAGGATTCAGATATGGGTGGATGATGACAAATCTATCAGAGTGCATAAATAGAGTCATCAAAAGAGCTCGAATGTTGCCTATAAATGCTCTTGCTCAGATAACATTCTTCAAATGTGTGAACTATTTCGAGAAAAGAAGAGCAGAAATAAGGGATGCATTGGAGCGTCAAGATAAACCCAAAACCTGTTGATCCCGATGTTTTGTACGACCAGTCCATTCATCGATCATATGTTGTATAGCGAGATCGTACTACTGAAGAAATATCTTGCAGACGTCGAGAGGCAGGATTTATTCAGTTGGACTGGCATCTGATCACAGCCTTGATCGAGAGATGGAGGCCTGAGACGCATACATTCCATATGTCTGTTGGAGAGTGCACTATCACTCTACAAGACATAGAAGTGTTGTTGGGGTTACCTGTTGACGGTGAGCCGGTCACCGGAGTGATGTACAATGACTAGTTAGAAGTTTGTCAACTGTACCTCGGTGCGACCCCACCTGCCGACAAGATTAAAGGATCGAGGTTAAGTTTAATATGGTTAGGAACACAATTTTGTGAGCTCACGGATGATGCAGATGAGAAAACCGTCATAAGATATGCGCGAGCATATATACTACAAATAATGGGTGGAAGTCTGTTTTCAGATAAATCAAGTCATTTTGTTCACTTGATGTTCCTGCCACTATTAGCTAACCTCCATGATGCGGGGCGGTATTCGAGGGGTGGAGCATGCTTGGCATGGTTGTATAGACAACTATGCAAAGCAACAAGACCTAAGGTTCGAGAGATAGCTGGGCCTCTCATACTTTTGCAACTATGGGCTTGGGAGCGATTTCCAACAATGGCTCCACAACTACATCATGTTAATGACGCTCAGTTAGTTGGACGAGCCTACGGTTCTCGGTATGTTGTTTTAATTCAATTTAATTTTTATATCACTGATCTAGTTATTTTAAATTTTAAATTATCAATTTAAAAATTTAGGTGGAGAGACAAAATTTGTGTGACTAGGATAGCCACACATGTAGTCAACCAGTATAGATACATGTTTGATCTACTTCAACCTGAACAGGTACATTACACTAAACCTAATTGATTGTTTTATTCACATTTTTATTGTATTTGTCTTTAATATTCTCTAATATAATATTTTGTGTTTCAGGTTATTTGGGAGCCGTACAAAATTATTGTGCATACTTTGCCTAATTTTTGTACGAATGGTCAAAACATATGGTGGACGATGAGTCCTCTCATATGTTTTCACATTGGTGAGTGGCATTTTCCTGACAGGGTGATGAGATAATTCGGTTTTCAGCAGGATATCCTATCGCCTTGTAATATTGAACCCGTACTGCATGATATTGACCTAAGGACTGAAGATTGGTCCGAAAAAATTGCACATTTGGTAGTGTGATGGCACTATCATGCAAGGTTTATTGCAGTGGGGGTTTCTTTTGAACAATTTGACACAGATGTCACTCCAGAATATATTCATTGGTATAATAATATCACAAGGCACTACGTCACTCGTCCGGGAGCAGCTGTGGATCATCTGGTAAATGAATGAATATTATCTAATTTTTTAATTTAAATTTATTTTAAATATTGTCTAATTATTTTATAATTCATAGAGATCGGACAACAGTAGACTCCGTGAGGTTGCGAATGATCGGAACCAGGTTCTTGCGATATGTAGTAACAACCAAAGCTATATGGAGGAAATTCATTATATGTACGATATACCTATTGTTCCTCCACCAGCTTCTAGACGTAGAGGACCTATTCGGGAAGAGGATGAGTTTGATGAGGTTGCACATAATGTGGAAGAGTTGCCCCCTATGATGCAGACGCAGAGTCAAACTGATTATATTAGTTCAATGATGATGATGCCAGCATTTGGTTCAGGACATTATGACTCAGAGACTGATCCTTCGTCTTCATACGTGCATGGACATGGTGGGGGTCGTGGAAAGCATAATGAATATTTATATTATGAAGTGCCTGCAGAGGTACCAGAGCAACATCAAGAAGAACCCGAGCAACCTCAAGTTTGAAGTCGACGACGACAACCAGCTCGAAATCGACGACGTCCGCCTTGTGGGACACATTGATTTTTGTAATTATTTTTATATAAATGAGATATTTAATTTACATTTTTTTTATGAGTTATTATTTTTTTAATTTATTCTTTTTAGAGTTTAAATAAAATAATAAATATTTTTAGAATTATTTTTTATAAAATGGAAAATTAAAAAAAAAAAAAAAGATTAGAAGGAAGAAGGTGGAATGTGTAATAATTAAAAATGAAAAAAAAAAGGAAAATTTGTACAGTATTCTCGCTCTCTATCAAAATCTCGCTCTCGCTCACGCTCACGCTCTCGCTCAAAATCTCGCTCTCTCAAACTCTCGCTGTCTCTCATAATCTCGCGGCAAAAAGAAGGAGATTCATTAGCTCGTTATTTAGTCAGATTGCTGAGATAACAGAATCCGTTTGAAAACAACAATATTTTCCTAAAAAAAAAAAGGAAGGTTGAGGGTTCAAAATTCGACCTATCTAGATTGAAGGTCGAATTTTCAACCCTCAACTTATTTAAAATAACAATATTTTTACAAATAGTTTGAAAACAACAATATTTTCCTAAATAGTTTCTAAAAGTACAATATCCTTTTAATTTTCCCGTTGTAGGTAGGTCTACGTTTAAGTTATTATAAAATATGTCTCGATCAGACCTGGCATTCGGCTGCTGAACTTGATGATTGTTGTCTTGCTTTCCAACTGTATATGTATATTTTTTCAGTCGCTTAGACTATTAGAAATGAGTTTTGATCCAGTGGTCATTGGTTCTAAGGAAATAATTAGTGAGAATGTTTGAATCTCGCTTCTGGTAAGTTTCTTTCTTTTCTTTTCTTTTCTTTTTTCTTTTTTCTTAATATTCCATTTTTTATTTCATACATCCACTTGTTTTTTTTTTTTTTTTGATATATTTTCTTATTTCACTTAAAATCAGTTTTAATATATAAATTCTATTTTTAATTTTTCTTTCATATAAATAGACATAAAAATATATAAATATTTTTAAACTTTTAACAAATTATTTAAGAAAAATTAATAGTTTTAATTGAGTAAATAATAGATGTTACATTGATTATGACATATTGGACACGAAGTTAAAATTTATATATGTTATAATTAACAACAATTAATTTTTAACATTTTCGATATATAGAAACAAATTTAAAAGTATATGGACTAAACTGTTAATCTTATATGTATTGGGGTTGATGCCCTAAATCTCGTAGAGTCCTATAATTTGTAAACCTTGTATGAACAAACATATATGTGATTAATAATATTTGATATTTTATACACTTTGTCTATAAAATATATGATATTTTAGTTGCATTAACCACAAACTAATAAACTAATATATAAGGTTATCGTTGTAACTTAAACATACATGTGGAGATATACAGGTGGATCATGTTTAAGTGATAACCTAAATGGTCTGTAGTATATGGATAAGGTTGGGTACCTTATCCTAGTGACACTACAAGTATGACCCGCTTTATAGGTGTTACAAACGTTGTAAAGTGCTACAAATGATATGGTCCTGATCATTCATGTATTAGACATGCGAGCGAGGATATTCTATACAAAGGAGTTTGTATAAGACTGGACCACGAAATGCTTAGTCTTATTATATAACACCGTTTATAATAGAGACTTTAATTTCACTAGGATGACCATAGGTTACATGACCTTAATCCAAAGTGAGTTGTGAACTTTTGTCTATGAGGACGGTCCTTTGATTTGTATGGGTGAGAGTACTAGATCACCAACTCAACAAGCCTACCATTTTGGGGATTCGTCTGATTGGGGAGTTGGGAACTCAGCTACACAAGATGGAATTTACTCCTTCCCAAAGCAGGGGTAAGTAGACAAATTGCTCCCTTAAGGGTTGATTTCAGGTCTTGAACAATGTGGCGCCACACCCTCTCTTGGCTCAAGAGGGGTTTAGTCATAGTAAGACTATGATCTATTATTCATTAGAGGGATCAGTGATACTTAAAGAGTTAGATGTAACTACAGGGGCAAAAAGGTAATTTGGTCCAGTTGTACTTACGAGCAATTTGTGAAGGGTCATCGTACTGTTGATTGGTTATATCCAATGGACACAAAAATATATCTGTAGTGTGAAGAGTGCAACTGTCGGTATTTAGTGAAGTGTCCGACAATTAACGGATGGTGGATAATGTAATTAAAGAGTTTAATTAATTATTTACGTACAGTTGAAACTTCAAGTTACAGGTCCATAAGGTCTCATTGGTAGCTCAAAAGGATTTAGTTGAGAATCAGTTTTGGTTAATTTGAATTATTTAAATTAATAAGAGGGAATTTAATTATATAATTGATTCAATTATATATGATATAATTGATATAATGTATTTGATACATTATAGTGTATTTAGAGGAAATAAATATTTAAATATGATTCAAATATATTTTCTATGAATGAGATTCATAGTTGTTAAATTTAATATAAATATACCATAAAATAGAGAAAAAGAACTATAGTTTATATTATATATGATACAATATTAAAACTGTATGTTATAAATATAATATGATAAGTTGGTTATCATAGTTATTTTTATTATTAATTATTTAGATAATTAATCTCTTTTTCTCTTTAACCACCTTAGTGGGAGATAGTGGTTTTTATGGAAAAATGAATAAAATAAAAAAAAAAAAAAACAGTTTTCTTCTTCTTCCGAAGTCTACTACACGAAATTAAGAGCCTAAACGATAGTCTCAAGAAACTACACAACCGAAGCACTTTGCTATACGATAGCTTGTACTTCCTCAATCGTCTTTCCCCTTCAAATCTCACAAACTCCCTCCTAACCAAAATAGTCAGAGCCCACCACTCCTGGGTTGTCACCTTGGAATACTAAGGAAACCAAATGGTAGTGTCTGTTAGAGTATATCAGCAAGCAGCGGAAGCAACAAGGATCAATAAACACTCTAATTCATTAATTTTGGCAGAAACTAAAGCATGCTTACACAGTAACAAGTGGGTTTCAATTCATACCTTTATAAAACTTCTTCAAATCTCGATTCTTAACTGCAAACTTCTCTGAATCTTGTTGTAGACCACCTTAAGATCTTCCCCACTATTCTCTTGGAGCTTTAGATTGAGTTGTGAGACTCAAAATAAGCTTGAATGAAGGGAATTTGGAGAATAGATCATTGCTACAACCCACTTGAAGAACACCTTCTTCAACACGAATTTTTCAGCAAAAAATCTATATTGCATGCCTCAATTCCACTCCAATATTCTCAATATATTGCAGACTATCATGCAAAGAAGATGGTTGCATGAGATACAACTCATGCCTGGAGTTATTGAAGCCAAAAGAGGTGGGTTTTATGTGAGCAAGTTGAAAGAGTAAATGGAAAAAGTCATAACTCATTTTGTGTTCTTAAAACTTTTCAATTTTTTCAATTGATTTCAAAAATCAATTTGATTTTTAAAATTGAAAATATTATTAATTAATTTCATAAATTAATTTTCTTAATAAAATAAATAATGATTTAAACAATATAAATAATTTTAATTAATTTAATATTAAATATTAAATTAATTTTACACAAATTCACCTTCAAATATTTAAATCATATTTAAATATTAATTCTCTTATTACGTTTAATTCTTAAAATTAAACGTGTAATTGTATCTCATATAATTACTAATTCCTTTAATTCTAATTTGAACGTTTCAAATTAACTTATCACGCTACTCTAAAGCTAATCTATTTACGAGCTAGTAGGGGGACCTCGCGGACCTACAGATCATGGGCTCCAACGATCTGAGATTAATTGGCTAAACTCATTAGACCAAATTAATCCTCATTCGTTAACTAATGGGTCACTCCACTAAAGTCCATAGTTGCACTCCCCTCACTATAGATATATTATGTCCACATGATTTAACCATAATCAGTAAGGTGACCCTTCACAGGTTGTTCGTTATAACGATTAGGTCAAATATTTATTTTACCCCCGAGATCATGTCTTGTTCCTCAAGTTTCTACTGATCCTTTAATGAACAACTGGTTTGTGATCCAATCACTAAACCAAACTCTCTCAACCCAGTGAGAGGGTGGGGCCCCTTGTTCAAGACCTAGATTTAGTACTAGAGAGAACAACCTTTCTCATATTCCTAAATCGGGTAGGCGTGAACTCTGTCTTGCACTCTATGTCTCTAGCTATCTATTAGGCCCTACCCCTGAAATGGGAGGCTTATTCAGCCGACGTTGTTGAGCCAAACCTCACCTATGCAAATCTAAGGATAATCCCGAATAAACAAGAGTTCATAGTTAGCTCAGGATTAAGATCGAGTTACCTAGGTTATCTAAGTGAAATAGTCAGTCTTATACAGTAAACAACGTTATAAAGTAAGAGTGACTTATTTCTTGGTCCGATTTTATGCAAACTCATTGCATAGGACGCCCCCACTTCTCATATCATAACATGTACGAATTAGGATCACATTGTATGTAGCACTTTACAACTCTTTGTTACAACTACAGAGTAGGCACATCCAATAGTGTTACCAGAATAAGGTACCCAACCTTAATCATGTACTATAGATCGTTTTTGCTATTTACTCGAACTTGATCCATCTTTATGTCTCTACATAAAGTTCAAGTATTCATATAATGGCCATGGATCTTTGTTTATTGGATTTAGACTTTTATGTATTCAATTTATAAAATCAATAATAAACTTATTATTGATTATAGAAAATGTTTCTCTTTTTACAAAGTGCAAGTTTTAGGACATAAAACTCAACAGTGTCCTTCTCCTTTTTAGTTCGAGTTTGGTTGTTGTTCGAGGAGTTTTATTGTTGTTTGAAGTGTTTGTGACAGTTCAAGGGATTAACTTGAAGAAAAGTTCTTCAAAGGTATAATCACTTAAACCCTTTTGTAGTTTATAAGCATGCTGTAATTTATGTTATGATGAATAATCTGTATGTTTTATTGTAAATATTTGTTTTCAATCGAAATTGTATTTAGATGATCCGCTTCCACTCAAAGGTTCTCTGTAAAATAAGTTCCTACAGTTGGTATTAGAGCTAGGTTGCAGTTCTGATTCCAAATTTCATTTGTTGTATTGAAATCATTTATAGTTTGGTGGGTTATATTTTCTACATTGTGTTTAATCGTTAAATATATGTGGCTGGTTTGTTGATGGATGTTTCAGGGTAGTAATCTCTGTTTTGGCTTTTCGTTTAAATTATAAAATTTAATTTGTAAGGGCCCCTACGTTTTTAGGCATTAATTCTTGCAATCAAGTCTGTATCCGTGTAAGTTTGAGTCGTACGTGAAGCTTCAGATGCAAAGGTTGCAGTGCATTTCGATGGAGAAGATGAAACAGTGATCGTATCGTGTAGCTTGAGCTAAACGATTATTTAGATTTGGCTATGCGTTCATGCAGAATTTTCTATTAGCATTTGCTAAATGATAACATAGCTAATGCTATGCGATCGTGTAAAGTTGCATCATGTTGCGTTGGCTGCATGATCGCGTAGGTGCTCGAGAGTTAGACAATCGCATGGTATATGATACTCAGCGCAAGGCATGTGTGCTAAACGATTGTGTAGACTATCATGCTCATCACATAGTCAGTAGCTACATGATCACATAGTATACGATACTCGGCGTAGCTACTCGATTGTGTAGACTTTTATGCTCATCACATAGTCTTTAGCTACATGATCGCATGGTATGCGCTACTCGACGCATGTCGCACGATCGCGTAGACTTTCATGTTCATCGCATAGTCCAAAGCTACGCGATCATTGCTACACGATTGTTTATACTTGACGCTCGTTGCTCGACGATCAGAAGATTTGCTAGACGATCAAGTTGCAAGACTTCAAGGTGAGTGGTTCAAGACCCAGTTCACTTATTCCGAACCGGTGGACTCAACTTTTGCAATAGATTAGCATGTTCTTTTCTGGTTTTTGAGATTTACTATCTCGGTCCATCAACTTTTATTTAAATATGCATGTGATGTATGTTTATTATATATGCCATAATGTATGTCATATAGTTTTAAAATCCACCATAGGTTATACATTTTTTTCATGTATCATCTTATATTATAAGTGTTATAATATATTAGTATGCATGATTAAATTACATAAAGCATGCTCGTGCATTATATAATATAAGAGTTATAATATATGCATGCATTATAGCATATCCATGCATCATTGATATTATAAATGTTATAATATAAGGTTATATGTATGTATGGAATGTATGCTATAGCTTAGTTCATTACTTGTTTATATAAAAGTTATATATTAGTAATGAATGAACATTGCATGAAGCATGACACTACTTTAGGTTAATTTATAATAGTTATAAATAACTTATGTATGTCATTCTTGCAATGGTTAGTTTTAATTGTTTCATTTTTTATAAGAGTTATAATTAATGTAATTAGAATTAAAATCAATATAAATAGTTGTATGCACACCTTAGGCTTTAATCATTTTTTAAAAGTGTTTTAAAATTTGATTGAGATAGACCTAAGATCACGTTTCTAATGAGATTAGAAATCTAAGTTTAATATTTTAAATCGGTCTAATAGGATTAAATTGATTGTTAATAAAAGATTAAATATGTAACAAATGTATCTATAAAGGACCTTTTGGCTAAGGTTTGTTCTGGCTAGGCTGGGATACTTAAGTCAATGGAAACGTCGCACCCCTACCTGAGAACCTATCTGGAAAGGTGAATTAGATAGGTTTGTTACATGCATGCAAATTTGATGAAGTCTGTTAAAGAGTTTAATAAGACTTGAATCAAAGTTGTTTAATCATAAAAAACAAGAGTTGTTTTTTAAAAAATTAAACAAATTACTTAGATAAAATCAATAGACGCGTTTTCTAAGTTAATGGACCATAGGTAGAACATTCAGTGGGAGAAAAATAAAGTATATGATACTTCACTTCTACCTCTACCGTTTCTCCCTAAAAGTTCATACCATGAGATCTATCCTCGACCTCAAGGCACCATGGGAGTGTCCTCTACGGGTGGCATTTGGGTAGGTCAATACCAAATTTGATGGAGAGAATATTCATAGTAAGTGTGAGCGGGACGTGTGACAACATATCCCTCAATCTCTCTCATTAGGTTGGATAAAGTTTTTGTGCATCGCCTTGTGGCATTGTGGGTGTCCCCCTAAATGATGACAGTTTTTCAACTCTTTATTTGATCTCCAGAAATGGATAGGGTTGCTTTAGTCTCTTGTTTTAATCGGCTTTTCCCTAAGGTTGGCTTATTAGGGCGGGACTCTATGACCTAAAATGAGGGGTTACACTTTCACAGAATTGTTAAGGATGTTAACAAATTCTAGACCGAACAATGGTGACTATTAGATTTAGTTACAAGGAGTAGTTTCTGTCTAATGGTTGAAAATGTCTCATTTTAGTGAAAGGGCACTTGATCACCCTACGACGACTTTTGTCCTGCCTCACCGAAGCATCATTACAAAAAAATGTCACTTAGGGTACACTAGACTATTTTACTAAAACTTGATTGGTTTTCTAAAAGTGGTTTAATGTAAGTAGACTTAGTTAAGTTTGTTCTTTTTTCAGCAATTTTAATATGGCTACCGATACACTTAGTTTGCTTGTCGCCGATAAGTTAACTGGTGAAAATTATGCTAGTTAGAATAACACCATTAACACGATTTTGATCATCGATGATCTTTGCTTCGTCCTTACGGAGGAGTGTCCTCCTATTCCACTTTCTATTGTTGCTCGAAACGTTTGAGAAGTGTATGAGCGCTGGACACGGGCGAACAAGAAGGCCTGAGCATACATCTTGGCCAGCCTTAATGAAGTTTTGGCCAAAAAGTATGAGCCCATAATCACTACACGTGAGATCATGGAGTCCCTGAGAGGAGTGTTCGAACAACCATCCGTGCAGCTCAGGCACGACGCTCTAAAGTACATCTTTAATTCACGAATGAAAGAGGGAACATCTATTTGGGAACATGTTCTCAATACGTTGGTTTATTTCAACGTGACTAAGATGAATAGGTCTAGCATCGATGAGGCCAGCCAGGTTAGCATTATTCTTGAATTCTTACCAGAAAGCTTCCTTTATTTCGTTAGCAATGCTGTTTTGAATAGAGTTCACTACAACCTTACAACTCTACTCAAAGAGTTGCAGATTTTCCAATCCTTACTGAAAAGTAAGGAGATGAAAAGTGAAGTAAATGTTGATTCATCATCCAAAAAGTTCCATAGAGATTCGACCTCTGAAACTAAGTCTATACCTTCTTCCTCCGGCATTAGAAAGTGAAAGAAAAAGAAGAGTGGTAAGGGGAGTGCGCCTACTAACCCACAAGTTGTTGCTCCAAGGGGTAGGCAACGAGTGAGGGTTGACAAGGGAAAATGTTTTCATTGCAACCAGGACGGGCAATAGAAGAGGAACTGTCCTAGATATTTGGCTAAAAAGAAGAAGACCAAACAAGGTAAATGTGATTTACTAGTTTTGGAAACTTGTTTGGTAGAGAATGACAATTCTGTCTGGATTATTGACTCTAGGGCCACTAACCATGTTTGTTCTTCATTACAGGGAATTAGATTCTGGCAACAGCCTGGTGTTGGTGAGATGACGATGTGAAGTTGAAATTGGACACGTTGTCTCAACTGTGGCAATGAGAGGTCTCCGGTTAACTTTACAAAACAAAATTCTCATTCTGAATGATGTATTAGTAGTTCCCGATTGAAAGAGGAACTTAGTTTCTCTAAAGTGTTTACTAGAATGTAAATGTCAACTATTTTTTTCTTTTAATAAAGTGTTTATTACTAAGAATGATGTTGATGTATGTTTTGCATAATTGGAAAGTAATTTGTATGTGCTAAAGTCGTTAACAATAAATTTCCTCCATAACATAGAGATGTTTAAAGCTGTCGTAACTCAAATAAGCGACTTAAATTTTCTCCTAAGGAAAACGCCCAACTTTGGCACCTAAGGTTAGGACACATTAATCTCAATAGGATTGAGAGGTTAGTGAAGAATGGACTTCTAAGCAAAGAAAAAAATTCTTTACCTGTGTATGAGTCATACCTTGAAGGCAAAATGACTAAAAGGCCTTTTACTGGAAAAGGTCATGGGCCAAAGAGCCTCTATAGCTAGTGTATTCATACCTTTGTGATCCGATGAGTGTAAGAGCCAGGGGAGGCTATGAATATTTCATCACTTTCACTGATGATTATTCAAGGTATAGGTATGTTTATTTAATGCAACATAAGTTTGAGTCTTTTGAAAAGTTCAAAATGTTCAAGGCTGAAGTTGAAAACGCATTAAATAGAACGATTAAAACACTTCGATCTGATCGAGGTGGAGAGTTTGTAGATTCATCTTTCTAGAAATATATGATAGAACATGGAATAGTTTTCCAACTCTCAACACCTGGTACACCTCAATAGAATGATGTATCATAGGGGAGAAATCGAGCCCTATTGGACATGGTTCGGTTTATGATGAGTTACGCTTTCTTATCTAACTTGTTTTATGGTTATGTAGAAAAGACTGCAACTTATATCTTGGCCTATGTTCCCTCCAATAGTGTTGCCATAACACCTTTGGAGTTATGGAATAGTCGTAAAGTTAGTCACGTCATTTCCAAATCTGGTGTTGTCTAGCACACGTGCTTAAGGTTAATCCTAAGAAATTGGAACCATGTTCAAGGTTATGCCTATTTGTAGGCTATCCTAAGGGAACGATAGGAGATTATTTCTATGATCCTAAAGAAAACAAAGTGTTTGTATAAAAAAATGCTACTTTTCTTGAGGAGGATCATATAAGGGAGCACAAACCTAGAAACAAAATCGTGTTGAATGAGCTTTCCAAAGAAACTACTGGATCTTCAACAAGAGTTGTTGAAGAGCCTATAACTTCAACAAGAGTTGTTGAATTAGGTTCATCTAGCAAGTCAAATTCACCTCAAGTGTTGAGAAAATCTCGGTGTAGTGGGAGGGTTGCGAACCCCTCTATTTGCTATATGGGTTTAACTAAAATCCTAGCTATGGTAGCTGATGACGAGGTTGAGAATCTATTGTTTTACAAGAAGTCAGTGGAGGATGTTGACAGAGATGAATGGATCAAAGCCATAGATCTCAAAATAGAGTCTATGTACATCAATATAGTTTGGGATCTTGTAAATCAACCTGATGAGGTTAAACCTATAGGTTGTAAATAGATCTACAAGAGGAAACGGGGTGCTGATGGGAAGGTGCAAACCTTCAAGGCTAGACTGGTGGCAAAGGGTTATACCCAAGTAAAGAGAGTCGACTATGAGGAGACTTTCTCACCTGTTGCCATGTTGAAGTCTATCCGGATCCTTCTATCCATTACTCATATCATGACTATGAGATATGGAAAATAAATGTCAAGACTGCTTTTCTGAATGACAATCTTGAAGAGACCATTTATATGGTACAACCTAAAGGATTCATAGTCCAAGGTCAAGAGCAAAAGGTTTGCAAGCTTAATCAGTCCATTTATGGACTGAAATAGGCTTTTCGATCTTGAAATATAAGGTTTGATACTGCGATCAAATCTTATGGTTTTGATCAGAATGTTGATGAGCCTTGTGTCTACAAAAAGATCATCAACAGTTCAGTAGTTTTCCTAGTGTTGTATGTAGATGATATCCTACTCATTGAGAATGGTGTAGGTTTACTTACTACAATTAAGAACTGGCTAGCGACCCAATTTCAAATGAAATATTTAGGAGAGGCTCGGTTTGTTCTTGGTATTCAGGTCTTTCGAGATCGAAAGAAAAAAATGCTAGCACTGTCTCAGGTATCGCACACTGATAAGATGATCAAGTATTCGATGCAGACCTCCAAGAGGGGCCTTTTTCCTTTCAGGCATGGAGTTACTTTGTCTAAGGAACAATGTCCTAAGACACCTTAAGAGATTGAGGAAATGAGACGGGTCCCCTATGCATCTGTCATAGACAATTTGATGTATGCGATGTTATGTACTAAACCTAACATCTGCTATGTAGTGGGGATAGTCAGTAGATATCAGTCTAATCCAGGATATGATCACTAAACATTAAAAACATCCTCAAGTATCTATGGAAAACAAGGGACTCGATGCTTATGTATGATTCTAAGGATTTGATCCTTACAGGATACATGGACTCTGATTGTCAGACTGATAAAGATTCTAGAAAATCCACATTAGGATCGATGTTCACTCTTAACGGAGGGGCTGTAGTATGGCAAAACACTAAGCAGGGGTGCATCGCAGACTCTACTATGGAGGTCGAGTATGTAGCGGCTTGTAAAGTTACTAAGTGTTAGAATTGGTGTCCTAATTCTCCAAGAGTCTCATAGTTTGTAAACATTGTACACATTGTTATTAATAAAATAAGAGTTATTTTATTTGCATTTACTCATATTCAATAAACAAATATCCATGGTTATTTATGTAAACTTAAGCATGTATATGAGATATACAAGTGAATAATTCCTTAAGTAATAACCTAAAAGGTTTGTAGTATAAGGGTAAAAGAGGGATACCTTATCCTGGTGACACTATGGATACGACCCGCTTTGTAAAGGTTTACAAATGTTGTGAACTACTACAGATGGTCTGATCCTGACCATTCATGTGGAGACATGCGAATAGAGGTGTCCTATACAAAGAGTTTGTATAAGACCGGACCACGAGATAATTCGTCTCTTTATATAACGCCATTGATAATTGAGACTTACATCTCACTAAAACAACCATAGGTGACATGACCTTAATCCTAAGTGTTTTGGGAACTTCTGCCTATGAGGGCGGTCCTTTGATTAGTATGGGTATGAGTGGTAAGATTGCCAACTCAACAAGCCTACCTTTTTGGGAATTTGTCTGATTGGAGAGCTGGAAACTCAGTTACACAAGTCGAAATTCATTCATTTCCCGAAGCAGGGGTAAGTAGATATGCTCCCTTAAGTGCTAATTCCAGGTCTTTAACATAGTGGCCACATCCTCTAAGAGAGAACCCAGTCATAGTAGAACTATGACTTATTGTTCATTAGAAGAATCAGTGGTACTTAAGAAGTTAAATGTAACTATTGTTCATTAGAGGACTATATATTTCAGTTCTGTCTGGAATCTTGTAGATCAACCTGAAGAGGTAAAACCCATCTGTTGTAAATGGATCTACAAGAGAAAACGAGACCAAGCTGGTAAAGTATAGACCTACAAAGCTAGACTTGTGGCAAAAGGGTTGAGAGGGGGTAGATTATGAAGAAACCTTCTCTCAAGTTGCCACGACGAAGTCAATTAGAATACTTTTGTTCATAGCCACATTTTATGAAATATGGAAAATGGATGTCAATACAAATTTTTTGAATGGCTACCTTGAAGAGAGTATTTATATGTCTCAACCAGAAGGGTTTATACAATAGGATCAAGAGCAAAAGGTTTGCAAACTTAATCGATCCATTTATGGATTGAAACAAGCTTCTAGATCCTAGAATATGAGATTTGGCACTGTGATCAAATCTTATGGCTTTGAACAAAATGTTGACGAACCCTGTGTATACAAGAAAATCGTTAACAAAACTATCGCTTTTCTGGTGTTGTATGTTGATGATATTCTCTTCATTGGGAATGAGGTAGAATATCTAGCTGATATTAAGAGATGGTTGGCTTCACAATTCTAAATGAAAGATCTGGGAGAAGCACAATATGTTTATGGAATCCAAATTGTTCGGAATCGCAAGAACAGAACATTAGTATTATCTCAAGCATTTTATATAGACAAGATGTTGTCTAGGCATAAAATGCAAAATTCCAAGAAAGGATTTTTACCTTTCAGGCATGAAATTCACCTATCTAAGGAATAGAGTCCTGAGACACCTCAAGAGGTTGAGAAGATGAATCGAATTTCATATACATCAGTAGTAGGGAGTTTAATGTATGCAATATTGTGTACTCGACCCGATATATGCTATGTCGTAGGAATAGTCAGCAAATCTCAGCCCAATCCTAGATATGATCATTGGACTGCTGTTAAAAATATTCTCAAGTATCTTCAGAGAATGAGAGATTATATGCTCGTGTATGGTGCTAAGGATCTGATCCTTACTGGATACATTGATTCTGACTTTCAGACCGATATTGATTCGAGGAAATCAATTTCGGGGTCAATATTCACTCTAAACGGGGGAGCATTTGTGTGGAGAAGCATCAAGCAAAGTTCTATTGTTGATTCCATGATGAAAGTTGAGTATGTAGCTGCAAGTGAAGCAGCAAAAGAAACAGTATGGCTCACAAAGTTCCTGACAGATCTGGAAGTAGTTCCTAATATGCACCTGTCTGACACTCTCTACTGTGACAACAGTGGAGCAGTTGTAAATTCAAAAGAACCACGAAGCCATAAAAGAGGAAAACGTATCGAGTGAAAGTACCATCTCATCAGAGAGATTGTACATAGAGGAGACGTAATCATCACCCAGATTGCTTCACAAAACAACTTAGTTGATCCATTTACAAAGGCCTTCTCGGCTAAAGTGTTTGAGGGTGACCTAATAGCACTAGGTCTAAGAGTTTTGTATAGGGAAAGTGGAAGAATTTATGAGTATTGTAATGCCCTAGTATATTGTATTTGTACATTTTATTCTCTCCATGTAAACTCAACATTGTATATATGTGTATATATTGATCCATTGGAGTTTTAGTCCAAGTGGGAGTATTGTTGGGTTTTATGTCCTAAAACTCGAAGTTGTAAAATGATAAACATTTTCTATAATCAGTAATCTTATTATTGTTTTCATAAATTGTATGAAAGTCTAAATCCAATAAACTAAGACCCATGACTATTACATGAGTACTTGAACTTTATGTGGAGACATAAGAGTGAATCAGGTTCAAGTAAATAGTCAAAATGATCTATAGTACATGAATAAAGTTAGGTACCTTATTTTGGTAACACTATTGGATGCGGCCTACTCTGTAGTTGTTACAAAGAGTTGTAAAGTGCTACATACAATATGATCCTAATTCGTACATGTTATGACATGAGGAGTGGGGGCGTCCTATGCAATGAGTTTGCATAAGATCGGACCAAGAAATAAGTCACTTTTACTTTATAACGTTGTTTACTATATAAGACTGACTATTTCACTTAGATGACCTAGGTAACTCGATCTTAATCCTGAGCTAACTATGAACTCTTGTTTATTCGAGATTATCCTTAGATTTGCATAAGTGAGGGTTGGCTCAACAACGTCGGCTGAATAAGCCTCCCATTTCAGGGGTAGGACCTAATAGATAGCTAGAGACATAGGGTGCAAGACGGAGTTCACGTCTACCCGATTTAGGGATAGGAGAAAGATTGTTCTCTCTAGTACTAAATCCAGGTCTTGAACAAGGGGCCCCACCCTCTCACTGGGTTAAGAGAGTTTGGTTTAGTGATTGGATCACAAATTAGTTGTTCATTAAAGGATCAGTAGGAACTTGAGGAATAAGACGTGATCTCGGGGGTAAAACAGATATTTGATCCAATCGTTATTACGAACAACCTGTGAAGGGTCTCCTTGTTGATTATGGTTAAATCATGTGGACATAATATATCTATAGTGAGGGGAGTGCAACTATGGGCTTTAGTAGAGTGACCCATTAGTTAACGAATGGGGATTAATCTGGTCTAATGAGTTTAGCCAATTAATCTTGGATCGTTGGAGCCCATGATCTGTAGGTCCGCGAGGTCCCCCTACTGCTCGTAATGGACTAGCTTTAGAATAGCGTAATAAGTTAATTTGAAACGTTCAAATTAGAATTAAGGGAATTAGTAATTATATAAGATATAATTACGTGTTTAATTTGAGAATTAAGGGAATTAGTAATTATATGAGATATTAAATTAATTAAGTTTTATTTAAAAATTAATGTATGAAATTAATTTTATAAAATTAAAATTTTCAGTTTTAAAATCAAAATGGATTTTAAAGAATTAAGTTTTGATTTTGAGATAAAAATGGAAAATTGGGAAAACAATATACAAATGGAAAAACTACTTTTTCCATTATCAATCTTCTTCATGCTCACATATTTTCCATTTCCTCTCCTTGATTAACCTAAGCATGAGCTGCAACTCATGCAACTCTCTTCCTTGCATGATGATCTACAATATATTGAAGAGTTTGGAGTGAATTTCGGGCATGCAATCAAGAGAGAATTTTAGAGAAAATTCGTGCTAAAGAAAGTGTTCTTCAACAAGATTGTTATTGTGAGCAATTCTCCATAATCCCTTAATTCAAGTTTGTTTTAAGTCCCACAACTCAATCTAGAGAACCAAGAGAATAGTGGGGAAGATCTTGAGGTGGTCTACAACAAGATTCGGAGAAGATTGCAGTTGTAGAACAAGCTTTGAAGAAGTTCTATAAAGGTATGTCATGAAACTCACTTGTTTTTTGCAAGAACATGCTTTATATTTTGTCAAAATTAATGAATTAGAGTGCTTAAATGATCCTTGTTGCTTCCGCTGTTGTGGGTGTGTTATGCCCTAGTTTATTATTTTGTGTACTTGTAATTTGATTATCTTGTACACCCCACTAGCTTTAGGACAAGTGGGCGATTATTAGGGTTGATGCCTTAAATCTCGTAGGGTCCTATAGTTTGTAAACCTTGTATGAACAAATATACATGTGATTAATAATATTTTATATTTCATTCACTTTTTCTATGAAATATATGATATTTTAGTTGCATTAACCACAACTTAAACATGTATGTGGAGACATATAGGTGGATCATGTTTAAATGATAACCTAAATGGTATGTAATATATGGATAAGATTGGGTACCTTATCCTGGTGATACTACGAGTATGGCCTGCTTTGTAGGTGTTACAAATGTTGTAAAGTGCTACAAATGATCTGATCCTAATCATTCATGTATTAGACATGCGAGCGGGGATATTTTATACAGAGAAGTCTGTATAAGACCGGACCACAAAATGCTTAGTCTTTTTATATAACGTCGTTCATAATAGAGACTTTCATTTCACTAGGATGGCCATAGGTAACATGACCTTAATCCTGAGTAAGTTGTGAAAACATGACCTTAATCTTAAGTAAGTTATGAACTCCTACCTATAAGAGCAGTCTTTTGATTTGTAAGGGTGAGAGTGGTCAGATCACCGACTCAACAAGCCTACCATTTTGGGGATTCGTCTGATTAGGGAGTTGGGAACTCAGCTACACAAGATGGAATTCACTCCTTTCCTGAAGCAGAGGTAAGTAGATAAATTGCTCCCTTAATGGTTGATTCCAGGTCTTGAACAATGTGGCGCCACACCCTCTCCTGGCTCGAGAGGAGTTTAGTCATAGTGGAACTATGATCTATTATCCATTAGAGGGATCAGTGGTACTTAAGGAGTTAGATGTAACTACAGTGGCAAAACGGTAATTTGATCCAGTTGTACTTATGAGCAATTTGTGAAGGGTCATTGTACTGTTGATTGGTTATATCTAATGCACACAAAAATATATTTGTAGTGCGAAGAGTGCACCTATTGGTCCTTAGTGGAGTGCCCAACAGTTAACGAATGGAGGACAATATAATTAAAGAGTTTAATTAATTATTTGCGTATCGTTGGAGCTTTAAGCTATAGGTCCATAAGGTCCCCTAGGTAGCTCAAAAGAATTTAGTTGAGAATCAATTTTTAGGTTAATTTGAATTGTTCAAAATAATAAGAGAGAATTTAATTATATATGATATAATTAAATTAATTCAATTATATATGATATACTTGATATAATGTATTTGATACATTATAGTTTATTTAGAGGAATTAAATATTTGAATGTGATTCAAATATATTTTCTATGAATGAGATTCATAGTTGTTAACTTTAATATAAATATGATCTATATTAAATGTCATAAAATAGAGAAAAAGAACTATAGTTTATATTGTATATGATTCAATATTAAAACTATAGGTTATAAATATAATATGATAAGTTGGTTATCATATTTATTTATATTATTAATTATTTAGATAATTAATCCCTTTTTCTCTCAACCACCTTAGTGGGAGGTTAGTGATTTTTATGGAAAAAGGAATAAAAAGAAAAACAGTTTTCTTCTTCTTCTGAAGTCTACTACACGAAATTAAGAACCTAAATGATGGTCTCAAGAAACTGCACAACCGAAGCACTTTGTTATATGATAGCTTGTACTTCCTCGATCGTCTTCCCCCTCCAATCTCACAAAAATATACTTGATCACATATGAGGAGGCAAAAAAATATACTTGATCGCATACGAGGAGGCCAAAAATATACTTTCCTCGACCGCTGGTGGTCTGCTAGACAAAGCATATGAGGAGCCCAAAAAATACTTGATCGCATTTCCAAAAATCACGAGAATTGGTGAGAAAGCGATCAAAGATTAAGAATTAAAGATAATGACGTGAACAATGGGGCCATCGCATCCCTTTAGAATCAAATGACTGCGATGATGAGTTTGATACAAGGCATCGCAATTAATAGCATGGGAGCGAAAAAGGGCAGGTCAACGCAATTGCTCAAATGATTGCAAGTTGTGTCATCTATGGAGACGCTCATCCGAGGAAAGAATGTCCAGGAAATCCACAGTCAGTATGTTTCATAAAGAATAATACTTACTTCGACACATACAACCCTGGGTGAAGAAACCACCCAAATTTCGCGTGGAAAAATGAACAACAAAGCTTTCAACCAGTGGCGCAAAAAGAATGGCCACTCGGATTTTTCCCATAAACCAACGGTCTAACGCATGACCAAGCCAGCAACTCGTAGACACTGCAATCTTCGTCCTTAAAGAGTTTGTTGAAGCAGTACATCGAGAAGAACGAATCAGTGCTTCAGAATCAAGCAACGTCCATTTGAAATCTCGAAATTCAGCTGGAAAAAATTGCGGGCGAGCTCAAAAATAGACCACAAGAGCTTTGTCGAGCTCAACTGAGCTTCCTCGCAACGCTTGGGGTACTGGGAAGGAACTAGGGGAGAAAATGACTACAGAAGTAGGGGAGAAACCCATCACGACCAACTTGAATGCGGTGACAACCGAGGACCTATTGACTTATAATTTGGAAAAGCCCGAGAAGATGAATCCCAAAGTTGCGTCCACCCTCAAGCCTTTAGAACATGAGACAGAAGAAGTCCAACTACCACCAGTCCCACAAGGATTGAAAGAGAAACAAAATGATGAAGACAAAATCGCGACAATGGCAGTAACGCAAAATGCTATGATCCCACCAAAAATGTGCGACCTAGGAATCTTCACGATACCATGCTCCATTGGAAGGGTCTACAGTGGCCAAGCACTATGCGATCTTGGGGTGAGTATAAACGTAATGCCGCTATCAATCTTCAAATGGTTGAATATGGGCAAACTCACGCCCACGACGGAGACTCTCCTGCTTGCGGACAGATCCCGAATACACCCTGAAGAAGAGTTGAAAGATGCCGCAATCTTAATTGATAAATTCATCTTGCCGACAGACTTCATCATTTTGGATTATAAAGCGGACGAAGATGTGCTCATCATATTGGGACGACCATTCCTCTCGACCAGTCGCACTCAAATTGATGTGCGCAAGGGGAAGATTATGATGAATATTAACGGGAAAAAGCTCTGGATTAAGGTAGTCAAGATTCCAGAGGACAAAGAAAAGAAGAAAAAGTCGCCGTGGACGTCAAAAGTCCAGCTTGTACCGTAAAATAAGCAGTCTCTAAGTACCTCATCAGGGACACAATCCTTTTGAATATCCTTTCTCTATATCAATACTTCATGAACTTTCATCACCTTGTTGTTATTTGTTATTGCATATTTACTTCTTTTAAAAATAAAAAAAAGGCGATTGTGCTGAACGATTACGGTAAGCGATTTTGTTAACTCTATTTTTTTTTTAATATTATTTGACCCTCTTAATGTTTTTCTTGCAACGATTGAGGTGAATGATTGTGGAGGCGCTACATGAAGACGCAACTACTTTATTCCGTCACCGCAATCCAAAGGGAGTATATCGCCGCAAAGTAGGATACGTCAACAAATAATGTGGGCGACAGCGCAAATTTGGAGGTTGTATTTTTCCTTGACTTTATTCCAAGTTCCGCACTATCACATTGCATTTTTATTTTGAAAATTTTATCACTGCATCCTCTTTGGTTACCGCAATCATTTAACATTGATAAATTTAGTAAGTCACCACATGCTTTCTCTTTGCTAATTATGATTTCAATGATGAAACACGTGCTTCTATTTTTTCGTATACACTAGAGTCAACTTAATCTTAGAAAAGTCACCTCATGAAATATTTCTAGAAGTTAGTGATTTGCTAGCTTTCTTTCAAACTGACCCTTTACCAAACTTCCTAAGAACATCACATGACTTCTTTAAATCTTTTGGCAATAAAGACATTGCCGCATTTTAAATTTGGGGGTGAGGTATTTATTTTCGACCTTGCTATTTTTAGCTCAATAAAAAAAATAAAAAAAGGAAAAAAAATTTGAAAATAACAACTCCACTGTCAATGTAGTGGGGAAACCCATGTTGATAAGAGTTAAGTTGTGAAGGGCACTTACGCATAAATAAATGACCACAACTCTGCTGCCAAGTAGGTATGAGTTTAGTCTAAGAAAGAGTACCTTGCTCGTAGTTGGATGTCGCATGACACACGTGGGGGCAAGCCAAAACGAAGGCGAGGCACTTGGATTAGCACAAGATCAGAGAAAAATAATAATGTCAAAAATATGCAAGGATAAAAATCATTCAACACTCTAGTGAAAAAGTTTTTTTGAAATAAATCATGTGATGTCATAGAATCTAGTAAAGTCTTTTTTTTTTAGGTTAAACTTGCGGTCCCTAGGTTTTAGAAATATTTTAAAAAAAGACTTGAATAAGAATTAAGGAAATTTTGGTGTATAGGATTTGAATAAAGTATCCTTAAGAAATCTAGGAAAAATGATTGCGGTTGACTTTCTAAAGAAAATCTTTGGCTTATGCTTGAGAACAATCATTGTTTAAATTTGGGGGTGTGATAACGGGTAGAAATGCACATTATTACAGCGCTAAGTTATTAAACAATGAAGGTTTGTGTTGATAAAATATATAAGATTACGTCCAAAAAGCATTAAGTTCATGACATTGCGGTCGCATGCGTTCATCGTATGAAAACAATTAACTTTTGTATTTTTATGCAGAATATACGTTGACGCAAGGCAAAAAATGCGATCACAAGAAATCAATGGTCGAGCGCAGCATTACCGCAAGGCTTTGTGGTGATTTGTGCTCACAAACATCTGCTCAAGAAGGATTGTCACATAGAGCCAGCGCAACTTGGTGAGCGCATTTGGGTGAAAAGCATAATAAATCACGATGGGACAAAAAGCTGATGACGGTCGAGTCTGAATTAAGTTGACAAGCCGCTAACGAACTAGTGTAGCAAGTACACTCAACTTTTCGGTGACAAATATTCAGCGCATCAGACAGAGAATTAATGTCATCCCATCAGTGCAATCATAAGAGAGAATAAGTCTTTCACCCTGAAGCTCTATAAATACCAAAGGCAACCTTCAGAGAAGGGGTTTGGTTCGTTCGTCAAGTTCAGATAGTTAGAGAATTTTCCCTTAGATAGAATAACCTTGTTCTTAGTTTTTCTTTTATTTAAGGCGGAAACGAGAGAAGTGAGATTGTGCCGAGAGATCGTTCCGGTGAATTTGAAAGAGTGTCAGAAGTGTCGAGATCAGAGAGAGGGCCAACTTCTGCAGAAGTAGGAATATCTTTTGAACAGAATAGAGTTAACAATGTAAAAGCCTTAGGAAGCAATTGATTGCTATTAGGCTCTCTATCCTTATCTTCCATTGTCATTTTGTACTTAAACTTATCTATAGAAATGAAATTTACTTCTTTATATCTGTTCACTCTTTGTTTATTACGCATGAGTAGTTAAATCTGTCGAATGGGTTGAGAAGCACTTAGCTAGTATAACTAGGGATCTTCATTCTATGTGATTATCTTGTATTATGTATGCATCATTCTCCATTAGAGATACTCGGGAGGGTAGTCTAAGGACAGAATCTAGGCCTGGAAAAGTCAAGTTAGAATCTAGGCTCGAGAGAGTCAGATTAGAACGCATAATCAAGAGATAGGAGCTTAGGAATAAGCACTGTTGCTATTAACGCATCGCATGCATCCTAGAGATAGGTTATGATTGTGTGCGGTCACTTTGTCATTGTGTACATCTTGTATCATCGCATAGGCAAAAAGTATAGACTTAGGAATAAGCTCTATGGACATTATTGCATTCATCACATGCGTCCTAGAACTAGGAGCACGACATTTGAATCGGAAAATGATTTGCTGTCGCATGAGTGTAGCATGATCGCATAGTTTGACACATTCCCAAGAAACGCTAGCTAAAGACCTTCTCAACTCGTTCCTCCACATACTCAGTGTATCTATCGCATAATCGATCTGTTCTTAAATCCGTCGCGTACATTTATTCGATACTGCAAACAACAACCCAAAAACAACTATTTGATTTATTGGTTATCGCAAAGTCTTCTTGAAAATTATCACCGCATACCGTTTTCCCTAGTCCCTGAGTTCGACCCTGGACTTATCAAAAAACTCAGTGGAATTTATACTTGGATTTTGCTGAGAAAATTTGTTGTTCAACGCATTTCATTCCATTATTTCATCACATAAAATAACGCATCAGCTGGCAGCACCAGATCTGGGCAAGGTGGCACAAGTCTGACGACGTGAGGCGAATCTTGGTAGCAGCGTGGGGTTTTGGTAAGCCAACGCATGTAGATCTTTGTGGCATAGGCGATTGGGACGAACTCAGATGAAGTATTCATGGCAGGGAGGTGGTCGCGAACACATATGAGCGCACAGATGGGCAAATGGGAATATCAAATTTATTTCAAATAATTCATATATATCCAGATTTATTTCAAATAATCCATATACAACCATATTTATTTCAAATAATCATAATATATATCCAACATAGATCGGGTTCATTTCAAATAATTCATATATATCCAGATTTAATTCAAATAATTCATATTCATCCAGATTTATTTCAAATAATCCATATATATCCAAAATTATTTCAAATAATCAATATATATATCCAACTTTAATTCATATATATCAGGTAGATCTAGTATGAGGTTATTCAGCACCTAAGGAGGGGTTCAATGCCTAACAAAAACGGCCAAATGAAAAAAAAAAGATGTGGAAAGAAAGAATGCATGCATGGAGATTTCGTCTGCCAGAGGTTCGAGAATCTATGAAAGGACATCTAAGGCTAAGTAAGGAAGAACGAAAATGGATGGACGATGGATCTAAGTGTATTTGTACATTTTGTTTTCAATTTCAATTTGAAATATATTTGGATTTATTGTGGTTGTAATACCATCTACCAGATGTTTAAATAGTTAGTATGTTATATTCGACTGTATATTGTAAATTCATATGGTTTTCCCCTATGATATATATTAAATATACAATTGATTGTTTATTGTTGTCAAATTAATTGGAAATTAGCAATTTATGTTACGAAGTTTTTGTTAAATTTTGATTTATTAAGATTTATGACTACTTAAATATAATTTATGATATATACTGCCATATAAATAGAATTTATAATATATACTGTGTGATTTATGTTGAACATGTATAGTCAATCTTACCAATATATTTCATATATTGGCTAGAATATTTGCAAACATTTAACACTACAAGAATTTTGTTTATTCCCGACGATATTTCTCCCGACAACCAAAAAAGAGTCGGTGGTTTCAACCTATCCCGACGGTGGAAATACAGGGTCGGGATAAACATTTATCCCGACAGTCTACAAAAAAATCGTTGGGATTTTAAATACTCCCGACAGTCTCCTTAGAAACCGTCGGGCTTATTGCACTTTTGCTCGACGGTTCTATTCGATCGTCCGATTTTTTTAATTTATCCCGACAGTGAGCAAAACCCATCGGGAGTTTTTATTTAAGCCCGACGGTGGTCAATCAATTATCTGGCGAGGTGTGCACTATACAAAACCCATCTATTGGAATTTTTATGTTAGTTCAACGATGGGCGTCAAACCGTCGGGCGTTTATAATAAAGCCTAGTGATTCCGTGTAATCATCGGGTATTCTAAGTTGTAATATAAATATAAAAAGTTTTTTTTTATGGAAATTTGGGGAACTTTAGCAGACGGTTCGACAAGGACTGTCGGGATAAGTTCATAACTGCCGACAGTGAGGTTTAACCATCGACCGATATTAAAATCCCGACGGTGTTTAGTCAGCTGTCAGACGTTCTAAGTCTTTCTGGAATTTGGTGAACTTTGGCCGACGATTGTGTCAGAACACTATCAAGATTGCAAAGATCCACCGACGGTTAGTGAGTGATCGTCGACAGTTATAAACTATATCCCGACAGTGTTCAGTCAATTGTCGGGCATTCTAAGAGTCTTTTTGGAATTTAGTGAACTTTGGCCGACGGTTGTGTCAGAATACCATCGGGATTGCGAAGTTCCATCGACAGTTAATTGGTGACCGTCGACAGTTATTAACTATATCCCGACGGCCTGGCAGACAACCGTCGGGAAAATGTTCAATAGAAATGACACCTCGATTCTTCTTCTTCCCCTCTCCACACGCTTGTTCTTCTCCACCATCTAATTTCCCCCTTGATCTCGTTCTTCTGTTGTCGTCTGGTCCCCTTCGAGTTCCGTCCAGTTGTTGTCTCTGATTTCCCCCTCGTCGGAATGGTTTTTTTTTTTCTAAGGTTATACCTCTGACTCACAAACTTTCATTCAACTTGCACCCAAAGTTGGGTGCTTTAATTTTAATCTTGTTCAATGGGATTGGGATTGAAATTGAGATTGAGATGGGATTGTTTAAAATTAATCTTACTATAGGCTTTTTTTTTTTTTCCCTTTGATTCCTTTTCTTGTATTTGTTTGGCAAGAAACATGATTCCATTATCATCTTTATACCATCTCTGGTTCACTTTTAGCTGACATGATTTCCTAAGGTAACAGAACCTAATATCTAACATGTGAAAGCGATTATGCTTTATTTGTGGGCTTTCTTCCATTCACAATCCTAACAACCTTCTTGGCATTGGAATCTAGTAGGGAACAATTCTTGTAGTTCGAGAGGATAATTGAGTCATTTAATGAGTTGTTTGGTAACGTTCTTGTTTTTAAACCGTTCACCAATTGTTTTTGTTTCTTGTACTTTATCTTTATACGTTTTCAAAAGTACTATTTCTTATCGTTTTTGAATTATAAAATGCATCATAGAAATCTAAGAACAAAAATAACACTATTTTTTTATATATAGTTTTAGAAACTAGTTATCATATAGAATCAACATTTTTAATTCAAAATTTCAGAGAATGAGAAATAAAAAATAATTATGAAACATGCTTTTGTTTGATTATTGAAAAAGAGTAAATAAGAGACAAAAAATAAAATATTACCAGACGTGCTTAATTCTTTGGTTCTTAGAATCCTCTATCTTGCTTAGTCATTTATGCTACCTAAGCACTTGAAGTTGTAACGCATTTGGATTGATATGTAAAGTACTTGTTGTACTTTCGAGATGAGTTGGATTTAAATGAGCTTGTGGCCACCAAAATAATTGTGAGTAAAAGTAAGATGCAAAGTATAGAATTATTGAAACTTGCTTTTAGTAAGATGTAAAGATGACATAGAGGATTAGCACTTTCTATGCAACAAGTTTGAATCCACCGACTGGAAAGTAATAATTTTTGTGTTTTTTTTTTTTTTTTTTTTTTTACTTACATTTCAATTACTCATTTTATCTTAATTTCTCATTTTCTTAGAAAGTGGTAGAGACGAACCAAAGGAATATGTCAGCCTTAAAGTACACTTATACAGTTGGTTCTAAGACTTTCATACGCATAAGAGAATCTACGGTAAGCTAGTTAAAGTACACTTATATAGCTGGTTAAAGTACACTCATCTTAATATCTCATTTTCTTGTGAATTGCTTTACAGAAAAGACCCGACGGTCAAACAATGGACCTAGTGGACTTATTTAAGCAAACACATTGTAGAAATGATGACACGTTTGTTAATCAGGCTGCGAATGATGCATATGTAAGTTTTTATTCCTCAATGTAACTTTATTCATATACAATTGTCATACAATAATTAGTCTTAATTATTGATGTAGAGTCAAATGGTTGAGCTGGGAGAATCCTCCACCCAAGAAGGGTCTGAACGAATATTGGAGAAAGAAATATGCGAGCAGATGTTGGGTGCAGGAGTGGGCCTTGGTAGGACACCGAAGGGTAAAAAAGTGAAAAAAAAATATAGGGGATCATCGTCCAGTGCATCTTCATCAAGAATTATAGAGGAGCAACAATAAGAGATAGAATCCTTAAAGGCTAGATTGGCTAGATTGGACAAACAGGACGCCAAAAGATAATCTGAGATGGAGGATATGAAAGTTATACTCTTACAGCTCATGAAAGATAGATCGAACTAGGTATGAGCTCTTCGACTTTCGTAGTAAACTTAATTATAAGATTGTGTATATTGTTATCCTGTAGTTATGGTAACAACATAAACATATAGTTATGTAAAGTAAAGTTAATGTTTTGAAATTGAGTTCAAATTTCATTTTATGTTAAATTAGATGATTGTGTATGTTGTTATCCTGCAGTTGTGGTAACAACATAAACGTAATGTGTTTCTGTTGGTTTATATATTACGATTGAGAATAATTTTGAGGGGTGAGGGGAGAGGGGGTGTTTCAGTTGATTGTGTAAGTTAGTTTGTTTAAGTTAAGTTGTTTGATTGTGTAAGTTAGTTTGTTTCAATTGATTGCATATATATATATTTATTTAGTACAAGTATGTTTAAGTTTAAGTTATGATTGAGTTGGTTTGTTGGTTTGTTAGGTTTGTGATTGAGGTAAGTTGGTTTCTTTATGATTTAGGTAAGTTGGTTTGTTTAGATTGAAATATGCATATCTATATTTAAGTACAAGTATGTTTAAGTTTAAGTTATGATTGAGTTGGTTTGTTGGTTTATTTATGATTGAGGTAAGTTGGTTTCTTTATGATTTAGGTAAGTTGGTTTTTTGGTTTATTTATGATTGAGCATTAAATTTGTATTTTGTAGGTATTTGGAGATTTTTGTTGAAGATGCATCTCTCGGCAGTGTATTTAGGTTGTAGATTTTTGTTAATGTTATTTTGGATTTAGGAATTGTGCATCTCCCAATATGTACTTTATTATCATGTAATGTTATTTTGGATTAAGAAATTGTGGATGTTATAGAAACTCTTGGATTAAGGTTGTAGATTCAAACATATTTTCTATATATTATTAACTTATTATGGACATTTACTTCATTTGGCAATCTTATTTTAGTTTGATTGATATTTGTAAGATTCAGACAGGTATGATATTTGGAAAAAAATAGATCTAAAAAAAGAAAATAAATAAACAGATTTAAATAGGTATGATATTTGGTTAAATATATAATCCGGATGCTAAAAAATATATCCCAACGGTAGAGGTGTCGAGTAAAGAAATCCCGACGGTGACTAGAAATCGTTGGGGTTTAAGGATATCCCAACGGTGGCTAGAGGCCGTCAGGGTAAAGGACATAGCTCGACGGTCTCTAACCGTCGGGCGATAGATATATCTCGATGCTCTTTATCCCCATCGGGTGAATGTAAAATGCTCGATGGAACCCTCACCATTACCTCATCCCGACGACTCAAAGACTGTCAGGCTAATAGTCAAATCCCGACAGCCCTCAGCATCGGGCTAATAGCTTTTTCCGACGACCCCCAATGTCGGGATTGACCTAAATTCTTGTAGTGTAAATCAATTTTCCAAAGTATATTGACATACATGTTAGAATATTGAGAGAATATATTACAACACAAGTGATACCTGATTAAAAATGTATACATATTAGAATACTTGGGATATATATATCAAATAAACAATAGAATATAGGATATATCTATACCAAATAAATAATGAAATATATTACATGAAAATAAAGAAGACACCAGAAACCAACAAGTTATCATGAAATGCTTGATACGTGAAATGGAAAATAAAATCATATTAAATGTATTTTCTCTCTCCAATTGAAAATGAAAAAAAAAAAACAATAAATGCATTTTTCATCTCCAATTGAAAATGTAAAATATTGTATTAAATCAATTTTCTCTCTCCATCATTAAAGGAGCTTCATAAATAGGAATATATATATAAAGTTGGACATAAATAAATGTAAAAAGGGTATAATTGTCCAAAATTAACACTAAAAGCCTTCTTTAAAAAAAAATCAAATTTTAAGACATTTATGAAACATATGGCTCAAAGATGATTTCTTATATAAAAATCTTTTTTGTGACTTCAAATCAATTAGTTTCAAACACAAATATGAATCTAACTGCAATTGAAAGACAATCAAATTCCTAATGGAAGCGCATGATCGTTTTGTCTAAATTTTGTTTCAAGAATGAATTCACAGAACAAAGACATACATCTAAATCAAGCATGCTTTTCTACAGTATTATTAAGGAGAAGAAATAATTACCTTTGTGTTGGAATTGGTGTCCTAAATCTCAATGGCTCTTGTAGTTTGTAAACTTGTATGAACAAATTTTTATTAATAAAACAAGAGTTATTTTATTTGTGTATTAACTCAATCCAATAAACTAAGATCCAAGGTTATTTTATATAACTTAAACATGTATATGGTTGATATACAGGTGGATCATGTTTAAGTAATAATCTGAATGGTCTATAGTATATAGATAAGGTGTTGGGGTTAATGCCCTAAATCTCGTGGTTTCGTAGTTTGTAAAATTATTTGTACAAACAGATTATTTATTTAATAAAATAAGTTATTATTTTATTTGATATTTAGTTGCATTAATCCAAATCCAATAATCTAATATTCCAAGTTATTTAATGTAGCTTAAACATGTATGTGGTGACAAACAAATGGATCATGTTTAAGTAATAACCTGAAAGGTCTGTAGTAGATGAATAAGGCTAAGTACCTTATCCTGGTGACACTACGGAGACGACCCACTTTATAATTGTCACAATTGTTGTAAAGTGTTACAAATGATCCAATTCTGATCATTCACATGGAGACATGTGAGTTGGGGTATCCTGTACAAAGAATTTGTACAAGATTGGACCACGAAATTATTAGTCTCTCTTTATAACGTCGTTACTTGAAGAGACTTACATTTCACTAAGATGATCGTAGGTGACTTGACCTTAATCCTGAGTGAGTTGTGAGCTCCATCCTTTAAGGGCCTTTTGATCTGTATGGGTGAAAGTGGCTAGTTTCACCAGACTCAATAAGTCTATCATTGTTTATTCGTTCGAGTGGGGAGCTGGGAACACAGCTACACAAGAAAAGGAATTCACTTCTTCCCTTTACTTAGGGTAAGTAGATAAATTTCTCTTTTAAGAGCTAATTTCGGATCTTGAACAATGAGGCATCTCACCCTCTCACTGGCCAGAGAGGGGTCTAGTTATGGTTGGATTATGACTAATTGCTCATTAGAGGGATCAGTGGTACTTAAGGAGTTAGATGCAATTATAGGGGTAAAACGATAATTTTGACCCACTTGTAGTTATGAGCAATTTGTGAAGGGTCAACTTACTGTTGATTTGTTATATCTAATGGACATAAAAATATATCTACAGTGCGAAGAGTGTAGCTGTTGATCTTTAATGGAGTGACCGGCGATTTATGAATATTGATTGATTTAATTAAAGAGTTTAATTAATTAATCTCATATCATTAGAACTTCTAATTTGTAGGTCCATAAGGTTCTCTTGCTAGCTCAATAAGAGTTTATGAGAATCAATTAATTGTAGTAAATTGAATTGTTCAAATTAATTAAAGAGAATTAATTGTATGAGATACAATTAATATAATGTATATTGATACATTATAATATAAAGTTTAATAAGAGAGATAAATAGTTGAATATGATTCAAATATTAATTAGATGAATTAGATTCATATAAAAACTATAGGTTAAAATTAACACGAATATGATTCATATTAAAACTATAGGTTATATGAGAGAATATAAAGTTAGTTTACATTATACGTGATATAATATAAACTATAAGTTATGTATTATATATGATATAATATATAGTTTGTTTTAATTATATTAATTTTAATATAATTAAACTAAAAGTAAAATAACTCCCATGGGATTTATTTTATGTGTTAAGAGGGAGTTATGAAATCTCTCATATAGGAAAGAAATTGTAGAGGAATTAAGTAGGTGTGGTTCATTTCGTGAAAGATAATCAAAATCTATCTGCATCATTTGCTTCCTCTGTTGAAAATTCTCTTAAGAAATTTCCCTTCCTCCCTCACCCAAAATTAACCAAGCAAGCCCACTCCTCTTCCTTTGATTCTCACCTTGAGAATAGTGAAGAAGCTTTTATGGTGGTGTCCAAGTTTCACTGCATTCCTGCTGTGTTCGAGAGGAGGAAAAGCATTCGTGACCAATAGAGAGGAAAACTTCAAGGGTAAGTTTGTTTCTCTTTCCCTTTCTTCTCTATTATCTCAGAAAACATGCCTTAGGTTTTAATGTTTATCATTTTGTTCTTCTATGTTTTAAGTTATTCCAAAAATGAATTCAATGACACAAGCGATCACTCGCTTCTGCATCGGGAATTAGATTCTTTCAATTGGTATTAGAGCCAAATCGTATCTTTAAATTTGTTTTTGGAAATTAAAATCAGAGAATTGGTGGGTTCTTACACTACATTGTGGATGTGATTTGCAAACTTGGATGTTTTAAAAAATGGCACTTATATTTACTGCTTTAAAATGTTTAAAGTTGTAATGGCCCATTGTTTTGGAAATTTAAATTCATGCTATCGAGTTTGTAAGTCTGTGTCAATCGTGTGTGAAGAGTTTTCCATGAAGGAGGCTTCAATTCGGTGCATTTCTGATGAAAACCGAAGAAGATTAGTTGTATTCTTGCCCAAAGTGCAGTTGAGCCTTGGGAAAATTGCATAGAGCGCTGTGATGCTATGTAAGTTTTCACCGAGCGCAGCTGCGCTCTGCCCACAGCGCCGCTGCGCTTCGAAGCAAAAGCCAGAGTGTAGTGGCGTTCTCCAATAGCGTCGCTGTGCTTCGAGAAGTACGTGCGCGCGCTTGACAATTTCCAATTTGTGAATTCAAGGCTGGGAGCAGTTTTCAGTGGGAGTTTCTTTGTATTTTCGTTTTTTTTTTTTATGTATTTTATTGGTTTTAAATTAATTAAATTAATATAAATGTCATATTAATTTAATTAATTCTTAGAAATGTCAATTTTTTGTTTAATTTTGTATTTGATGTGTGATTATTTTTATATATTGCATAATGTATGCCATATAATTTAAAATCCCACCATAGGATAAACATTTTATATCATGCATCATATTTAATATAATTGTTATATTATAAAGTTACATGATATATCCCAAGCATGCTCATGCATCATATTAAATATAAATGTTATATTATATGATTGCATGCATAATTAATATGTCCATGTATCATACTATAGTATAAAAATTATATTATATAGTTTGTATGATGGATGTGTTTAATTTTCATTAGTTTATAATATAAGTGTTATATTATATAATGAATATGGAAATGCATTGAGTATGACATTACTTAGTAAATATAAGTGTTATATTTAATTAATGTCTGTAAACGCATGATTATATGTTTTAATTATTTCATTAATTTAAGTGTTATAAGTTTCATAAATTAGACATAAAATCTATAATCAAGAGTTGCATGCAAACATAAGTTAAAATTGGTTCTGAATTAATTTACCTAGACCTATGTTGAAATATTTCTAATATGATTAGAAATATATTAAGAGTACAACTATCAGTCTTTAGTGGAGTGATCGATCGTTTAATGAATGTTGGTTAATTAATTAAAGAGTTTAATTAATTAATCTCGTATCATTAGAGCTTCTAATCTGTAAGTCTATTAGGTCCTCTTGCTAGTTCACTAAGGGTAAAACAAGGAATAAATAATTTTGGAATAATCTAAATTGTTTCAAATTATTTAAGAAAAATTTTATATTAATGTGATTAATATAAAGTATAATGTAAATTTATATATCATAATATATAGTTAATTATAAACATGATTTATAATTAGCCAACAAGATAGATATTCGAATGAGATTCAAATTAATATAACGTATATTGATATATTATAATTAATATAAATATTATTTATAATTAATTCTACATAATATATGAGAGTGATATATTTTAATAAGATTAAAAATTTAATTATATGAATGTGATCCATATAAATATTATAGATTAAAATTAATATGAATAGTATTTATATTAAAACTATAGATTGTATGAGAATATATCATTTGAATATGATTTAAATAAAATTAAATATATGATATTTATTAATTTATTTATAAATGTTAAATGATATTTAATATATATGTTAAAATAATAATAATAAATCCCAAGGGAGTTATTAGGCATTGGAAGGGAGTTATAACTCCTCTTCATCTCTCTCACATAAGAAGTTTGCAGGATGGATGTCAATTCTATAAGAGTTATAGAAAATAAAAACCACAAGACATTTCATATCTCTCTCTTAAGAATTCTTTGTAATCCCCTTCCCTCTCCCAAAACCAAAGATCCTAACAATCTTTTGTTCCTTATTGGATGATAGTAAGGAAACCATTTTGATGGTGTCTTTATTACGTGATCTACTATGTTCGTGGGAAAGCTTTAGTTGTATGTTGAGTTCGGAGGGTGATCTAGTTTGTGATTGTTCGTGATTTGGAGAGGAAATATAACGAAGAATAGTCTTCAAGGGTAAGTTCATTTTGATCTTTTCTCCATCTTTTATTTTCATGCTTATATTGATGTTTATCCCTGTTGTTTTCTTCTCTGTATTTTGTGTTTTTTCAAATGGTTGTCAAATGCACAACGTTCATACACTTCCGCCAACAATTCGATTCCTTCACTTTGAAAATATCTTCTTCAAGTCTTCTCCTGGTCTTGAAAAAATCACAACACGAGCAAAATCACGAACTGGACACCACCAAATGATCTTCTCTGTTATTCTGATCTTCTTTGTTATTCTCTTGGACAAGGAGGAAACCACTTGAAAGAGAAAATAATGGTTAATGTTTTTTTTTGGCGAAGAACACTTCTCTATTGATCTTTCAAAGAGAGTTTGTGAGTAATTTTTTTTGTACCTCTACTAAGAGCAATATCTTTTTCCAATAATACTTATCAGATAAAATACATGAGAGGAGTTGCAATTCTCCTCCCCACTCACCATTCCCCTGTAACTGAAGGGGGCTTTTAATTAATTAAATTTAATCAAATTAAATATTAATTAGATATAATTTAATTAATCCATTTATTAAATATCATATATTGAATTTAATGTTTATAAGAATTATATTCTAAGGTACATATTCTCTCATAACCTGTAGTTTTAATATGAATTTTATTCATATTAATTTTAACCTATAGATTTAATATGAAACAAGTTCATATTACTTTAATATTTGAATCTTTAATATCTAAATCTTATTCAAATATTAATACTCTCGTATTATATAGTTTTGGGGCACTTCACTAAAGACCCATAATTACACTCTTATAAATTGTATAATATTTTTATGTCCATTGATTTAACCATTTTACGTAAGTTAATCATTCACAAGTTGTTCGTAACTATAGTTGGATCAAATTTCCACTTGACCATTGTAGTTACCTTTTAATCCTTAATTGCCTTTTAGGTTATTACTTGAACACGGTCCACTTGTATGTCAACCACATACTGTTAAAGTTACATTAAATAACCTTGAATCTTAGTTTATTGGATTTGAATTATGCAAGAAAATAAATAAACTCTTAATTTATTATAATAAATAACAATTTATTTATTTAATAATTTGTTTACAATTTACAGACCATAAGATTATGGCATAAATCCCAACAGTAATTAAGTAAATCACTGAGATTAAGGTCGAGTCACCTATGGTTGTCTAACTGAAATGTTAATCTTTTCAATTAACGGCGTTATAAAGAGAGACTAGTCATTTCGCGGTCTGATCTTACACAAATTCTTTGTATAGAATGCCCTTACTTACATGTCTTCACTGTTGGGGTTGATGCCCTAAAGTCTCGTGTTCTGTAGTTTGTAAACAGTTTGTACGAACACTTGTGTTGTATAATATATGATATTTTACTTCACATCTTTTATTTTGCTCAGTTGCATGTTTTATTTGCTTTACCACAAACCAATAAACTTAAAATCCATGGTTATCTGTATGTAACTCAAGTATGTATGTGGTGACATACAAGTGGATCATGTCTTGAGTGATAACCAAAATGGTATGTAGTATAAGGATATAGGAGGGAAACCTTATCCTGGTAACGCTACGAATGCGACCCGCTTTGTGGAATGGTCACAATTGTTGTGACTTGTCACAGATGGTCTGATCTTGATCATTTGTGTTGGGAACATGTGAGCGGAGGCGTCCTATACAAAGAGTTTGTATAAGACCTGACCACGAAGTATTAACGTCTCGTTATATAACACCGTTCATGTCAGAGACTTCATTTCACTAGGATGACCATAGGTAACATGACCTCAATCCTAAGTGATTTGGGAACTCCTGCCATTGAGGGTGGTCCTTTGATTTGTATGGGTGTGAGTGGCCAGGTTGCCGATTCAAATCTACCATTTTGGGGATTCTTCTGATTTGGGAGCTGGGAACTTAGCTACACAAGATGGAATTCACTCCTTCCTCGAGACAGAGGTAAGTAGATAGATAGCTCCCTTAAGGGCTGATTCCAGGGATTGAACAATGTGGCGCTACACACCTTCTCTTGGCCCGAGAGGTGTTCACACATATTTGGACTATGTTGTATTGTTCATTAGAAGAATCAATGGTACTTAAGGATTGAGATGTAACTATAGGGTCAAAACGGTAATTTGGGCCAGCTGTACTTACGAGCATCTGTGAAGGATCATTGTACTTATGATTGGTTATATCCGATGGACACAGAAATATATTTGTGGTAAGAAGAGTTCAAATGTTGGTCTTTAGTAGAATGTCTGACAGTTAACAGATGGTGGATCTTGTGGTTAAAGAGTTTAGTCAGCTATTCACGGACTGTTGGAGCTTCGAGCCACAAGTCCATTAGGTCCCCTGGATAGCTTAGATAAAGTTGAGAATTAGTGCTTGGGTTAATTTGAAATGTTCAAATTGACAAGAGGAAGTTTGATTATATATGATATAATTGGACGAGTTAATAATTGGCTAAATGTATGAGATACACTATTTTGGAGGAAATTAGTTATAAATATGATTTATATCAAGTAGAGGAGAAATGACTATAGTATATATGTGATATCAAACTATAGGGTAAAAATATATTAGGATTATATTTATTAATTTAATTGGTTAATTATATGATAATTAACCTAAAATCATTCTCGGACGTGCGTTAATGGGGAACAGCGTCGGTTATTGTAATTGATGAATAAAAATGAAATTTGTTTCATTTTGAAGAGTTCGGAAAAAGATCGGAAGGTTTGTGTTGGTGTGAAAACGTAAACGATCACCTATCTAGCACCTAAACGATCGCACACTAAGTCTTAAACGATTGGTTAGCTTTCCTAAATGATCGTATAGTGTGTCCTGTTTGCTAAACGATTGCCTACTGTTTTCTAAACGATCGTTTAGTAAAATCTACACGATCGTGTGGTTTCTTCTAAGCGATAAGCATTTTGTTATGCGATAGCTTCATATTCTCTCCACTTACTTATCACCTATACGATCAGTTCTTCCTCCTACTTCTACCAAACTCACCAAAGACCACGCTTTGGGTTCTCACTTCGAGAATACCTAGGGTTCCTTTCTGGTGGTGTCAGCCCCGCTGCGTTCATTGGTTTGCGGTTGTTCGTGCTGCTGTAGTCGACGAATTTGCTAGGCATTGGTTGATCGGGTAGAGGTCTTCCACTACGTTGAGTTCCATAGCTTGAAGAGCATCTTCAACAGGTATGAGAACTCGTTCCCTTACATTTTAGTGTTCAAAACATGTCATTAATTACTGTTTGTTTGCATAATTGTGTGTTTGAATTTATATGGTGTATTTCGGTCACGGTGAAATTGAAGCGATCCGAACGCGCCCATGGAACTCTTCGTTAAGATATCCTTCAATTGGTATCAGAGTCAGGTTCTGATACTCCAATTTCATATGTTGCAATGAAATTACATTTACGTTCTTGGTGGGTGCATTTCTTCATCGTTTAATTGTTAAATTGTTGTGGATGTGCCAGATTAATGGATGTTTTCATGGATGGTAGCCTCGGTCTAATTTAATTCTTTTACATTTGCGGTTGTTTGTAAAGGCCTCTGTGTTTTTGGGCATTAATAATCGTTATCAAGTGTGTATTCAAAGTCTGTTTGAGTTTTGAGTCGTTCGTGAAGAAGATCAGAGCAAGCATTGCGGTTCTTCGAGGAAGGAGACGATCAAAGGTTGATCGCATCGTGCAGAAGATGGAATACGCGATCGTTGTTGATCGCATTGGTTAAATGATGGGGTATGCGATCAAGGATTGATCGCATCATATTGACGATTGGGTACGTGATCGTTGAGTATCGCATCGTGTAGACGAAGCGATGCTCATGTATTGTTTAACATACACGCGCATTGGACGATCATTTAGGTTAGCAAGCTTCATCACTTAGTAACTGACTAAATGATCGCTTATTAACGCAAGGTAAATCGTTTACCTATCACCGCGTTAAGCGATCGCATAAATGATCAGGCTTCGCAGCCTTGTTCTCATTTACGTGATCATTTAATTTTGCTTCTATCGTCTAGTGCTCGTTGGACAATCGTCTACCTACGGTGTTTACTACACGATGGAGTCCTCCTGGCAGTTCAAGACCCAGTTCGCCTGGAAACCGATTTGCTCGATGAAAAATGTAATAGATAGGGTTATTTCATTTCGGTCTTTATAAAGGCTCATCTTGGTCCATTAATCTTTTATTTACTTATTACATGTGATGTATGTTTTTTATATGTCATATGGTATGCACATATAGTAAATCCCACCTTAGGTTATGCAATAATCATGCATCAACTCTATATTGTAATTGTTATAATTTAGAGAAGCATGATTTAATTATGTAAGAGCATGCTCATGCATCATATAATATAAGAGTTATATTTATACATGCATAAAAAGCACTGACATGCATCATCTTTATATTATAATTGTTATAGTATAAGGGTGAATGATAACATGTTTGCTTGGTTGTTACGCGTTATATAAAAGTTATGTATAGTAATGACCGAAAATTGCATGAAGCATGACACATAGGTTACTTTATAAATGTTATAAATACCTCGTTGTACGCAATGGTTTTAGTTGTTTCTTTTTAAAAGTTAAAGAGAAATTAGAACTAAAAGAAATAAGAAAGACATGCATGCTCACTTAGGTTTAATTCATGGTTTTAAAGCGTTTAAAACTTGGATCACATAGACCTAAGATCACGGTTCTAATACGATTAGCAACCCTAAGGCTTTAATCTTTTAATCAATTTAATAGGATTAAATTGGCTAATAAAAGGTTAAAGTGTAGCAAATCTATCTATAAGGGACTTTTTGTCTAAGGCGGGTTATGTCTAGGTTGGGGTATTTAAGTTGACAGAAATGTAACACCCATACTTAGGAACTTACCTGGAAAGGTGAATTAGATAGATTTGATGCATGCATGCAAGTTAAGAATAGTCCATTAAAGTGTTTAAATGTGATTACTTGAACTTGTTCATATTTCATAGACAAACGTTGTTTATGAGCACAATTTAAAAAGATAACTTAGACTAAAATCAGTAGCCGGATTGTCTAGGTTAATGAACCCTAGGTAGAACATTCAGTGGGAGGTACTTGGGGCATAAGATGCTTCACTTAAACCTTTCATGTTTCTCCTAAATAGTCCACACCGTGAGATCTACCCTCGGCCTCATGGCACCTTTGGCATGTCCCCTTAATGGATGGTGTTGGATAGGTCAATATCAAGGTGGATGGAGAAAATGTTCATAGTAAGTGGGAGTAGGAAGTGCAACAGCATATCTTTCGGTCTCCCTTGTTAAGTTGAATAAAGTTACTGTGCATCGCCTCGAGGCACCCTGGAAGTGTCTCCCTAAAGAATGGCAGTTTTGTGCGTTTCTTTATCTATGAGAGGATAAGGTAACTTAGTCTTTTGTCCTAATCTGCTTCTTCCCTATGGTGGGCTCATTAGGGCGAGACTCTGGCACCGAAAGCGAGGGGTCACACTTACGCGGAATAGTTAAAGGTTAATGATTATGGATCGAAAAATAGTGGCTGTTAGGTTTAGTTCCAAGAGTTGGTTCTGCCTAATGGTTGAGAATGTCACATCCCAGCGAAGGGGCAACTGATCACCCCACCGGTGACGTTTGTCCTATCTCACTAGGGCATCATTGCAAAATAGAAGTCTATAACTTAGGGTACTTGAAACTGTTTTGCAAAACTGATTGGTTTAAAAGTGGTTTAGCAAAATCTAATAAAGTTTTTTTCGTATTTTCAGCAACTTTTTCAACATGGAAACACATGATCGGGTCGATCCTAATCATCGAAGATCTCATGTTCGCTCTCATGGAGGTTTGTCCTCCTATTCCAACTTTAATGCCGCTTGAAATATTCAGGAGGCATATGAGCGATGGACAAGGGCGAATGAGAAGGTCCGAGCCTACATCTTGGGAAGTATTTCTAAAGTCATGGCCAAGAAACATGAGCCTATGCCCTATGGTCTCAGTGCATGAGATCATGGAGTCCCTATGGGGGATGTTTGGACAACCGTTTGAACAGCTTATGCATGAGGCTCTTAAGTACATATTCAACTCCAAAATGGAAAAAGGCACCTCTGTTCGTGAACATGTGCTTAACATGATGGTCCACTTTAATGTGGCAGAGTTGAATGGGTCTACCATCGATTAGGACAGTCAGGTTAGCATAATCCTGCATTCTTTGCCGGAAAGCTTCCTGCACTTTGTAAGCAATGTGATTCTTAACAAAGTGAAATATAACCTTACAAATCTCCTCAACGAGTTGCAGACCTACCAATCTTTACTGAAAAGTAAGGAAAGGAAGAAAGTGAGGCAAATGTTGCTTCATCCTCCAGGATATTCCATAGAGATTTGACCTCAGGAACGAAGTCTGCATCTTCTACTTCTAACTTTGGAAAGGGAAAGACAAATAAGGGTGGTAAGGGAAAAGAGAAGGCACCTGCTAACCCACCATTTGTTGCCCCTAGGAGGCGTCCACCGGTTTCTAAGGAAAAGTGTTTCCACTACAACCAAGATGGACACTGGAAGAGGAACTGTCCTCGGTATCTGAAAGAGAATAAAGCAGCCAAGGTTAAGGCCAAGGCCGATAAAGGTAAATATGATTTACTAGTTCTTGAAACTTGTTTAGTGGAGAATGATGATTCAGCCTGGATAATTGATTCGGGCGCCACTAATCACGTTTGTTCTTCTTTTCAGGGGATTAGATCTTGGCGACAGCTGGAGGCTGGTGAGATGACGATGCGAGTAGGCACCAGACACATCGTCTCAACTATGGCAGTGGGAGGGCTCCAATTAGCTTTACATAATAGGTTTCTAGTTTTGAATGATGTATATATTGTTCACAAAATAAAGAGGAACCTTATTTCTGTAAAGTGTTTATTGCAATGTAAATATACCGTCTCTTTTAATGTGGATAAAGCGTTTATTCATAAAGATGGTGTTTTTATTTGCACAGCAAATCTGGAATCAAATTTATATGTGCTAAGGCCGTTAGCCATTAATTCCCTCCATAATACTAAATTGTTTAAAACTGTCGTAACTCAATCAAAAGGTCGACGTATTTCTCCAAAAGAAAATGCCCAACTTTGGCATCTTCGTTTAGGGCACATCAATCTCAATAGGATTGAGAGATTGGTGAAGAATAGACTTCTAAGTGAGCTAGAAGAAAAATCTTTACCAGTGTGCGAATCTTGCCTTAAGGGTAAAATGATTAAATGACCTTTTACTGGAAAAAGTTATAAAGCCAAGGAGCCTCTTGAGTTAGTACATTCTGACCTTTGTGGTCCTATGAATGTGCGAGCCCGAGGTGGCTATGAGTATTTTATCAGTTTTATTGATGATTACTCCAGGTACGGGTATGTTTATCTTATGCAATGGAAGTCTAAATCTTTTGAAAAGTTCAAAGAGTTCAAGACTGAAGTTGAAAATGCATTGGATAGACGGATTAAAACACTTTGATCGGATCTAGGTGGAGAGTTTTTGGACTTAACATTCTAGGACTATTTAATACAACATGGAATCGTTTTCCAACTCTCAGAGCCGGGTACACCTCAGCAAAATGGTGTAGCGGAGAGGAGAAATAGGACCTTGTTAGACATGGTTCGTTCGATGATGAGTTACGCTTCCTTACCAGACTCGTTTTGGGTTTCGCAGTGGAGACTATTGTATACATACTCAACTGTGTTCCCTTCAAAAGTGTTGCGAAAACACCTCTGGAGTTATGGAACGGGCGTAAAGCTAGTTTACGTCACGCAGGTTACCCTGCACATGTGCTTGAGGCTAATCCCAAGAAGTTGGAACCACAGTCGAGTTTATGTCTCTTTGTAGGCTACCCCAAAATACACGAGGGGGTTATTTTTATGATCCGACGAAAAATAGGGTGTTTATTTCAACAAATGCTACTATCCTGGAGGAGGATCATATAAGGGAGCACAATCTACGAAGTAAAATCGTGTTACGTGAGCTTTCCAATGAAACTATTGAAACTTTAATAAGAGTTGTTGAAGAGTCTGCTACATCAACAGGAGTTGTTGATGGGAGTTTATCCAGTAGGTCGGTTCCACCTCAAGAGTTGAGTAAACCTCGACGTAGTGGGAGGGTTGCAAACCCGCTCGTTCGCTATCTAAGTTTCACAAAAATCCTTACTATGGTAGCAGATGGCAATGTTGAGGATCCGTTGTTTTATAAGAAGGTAATGGAGGATGTTGACCAGGATGAATGGGTCAAGGCCATGGATCTGGAGATGGAGTCGATATACTTCAACTCAGTATGGGATCTTGTAGATCAGCCTGATGGGGTAAGACCTATAGGTTATAAATAGATCTACAAGTACAAACGGGGTGTTAATGGGAAGGTATAGACCTTCAAGGCTCGACTTGTGGCAAAGGGTTATACCTAGGTAGAGAGAGTCGACTATGAGGAGACTTTCTCGTCTGTTGCCATGTTAAAGTCGATCCGCATCCTCCTGTCCATTGCAGCTTATTATAATTATGAGATCCGGCAAATGGATGTCAAGACGACCTTTCTGAATGGAAATCTTGAGAAAACCATTTACATGGTGCAACCCAAGGGATTCATAGCCCAAGGTCAAGATCAAAAGGTTTGCAAACTGAATCGGTCCATTTATGGGCTGAAACAGACGTCTCGATCTTGGAACATACGGTTTGATACTACGATCAAGTCGTATGGCTTTGACCAAAATGTTGATGAACCTTATGTCTACAAGAAGATCATCAATGCTTCTGTAGTATTCTTAGTGTTGTACGTAGATGATATCCTACTCATTGGGAATGATGTAGGTCTACTAATTGCAGTTAAGAACTGGCTAGCGACCCAATTCCAAATGAAAGATTTGGGAGAGGCTCAGTTTGTTCTAGGTATACAGATCTTTCGGGATCGCAAGAACAAAGTGCTAATACCGTCTCAGGCATTGTACATTGATAAGATGTTGCTCAAGTACTCGATGTAGGACTCTAAGAGGGGACTGCCATTCAGGCATAGAGTCACTTTGTCTAAGGATATGTGTCTTAAGATATAGTTAATTAAATATTCATTATTTGTCTTTATTGTTAATGTATGTTAATAAACAAAATAATTAAATAAGTTATAATTAATTATGTCTCACTATTTTTTATCACTTTTAAAATTAACTTCATAATTATTTGAATTTTTTAAATGGACCTGTTGATTTAAGAACATTTAAATTTTGACATTTAATTCTTATATTCTCTTGTTCTCTCTTCTTTTTCACAAGACGAACGAATTTAAAAAGGACTATCATTCCCCACCATAAAATCAAATTAAAATTAGAACTTCCACAAAAAGATTCAATTGAAGTTAATAAAATAAATCTAAAGTCGATAACCTAATATTTGGGGTTTATAGTTAATTAAATTGATTTGATAAATATTTGGTGTTCAAACTTTCTTTTTATTTGAGGTAATTGTTCAAATCAGTTGAGTCATTCAAGATAATAGTTCAAATTGTGAAAAAAAGTCAGGGTTTAGGTTAACTCTTTTAAATGAAGAAAAATGAAGGAGAAATGGTAGAATGAAGAATAAGAAAGATTGAGGGGAGAAAGAGAAAGGGAAAGAAGAAAGAGAAGAAAAAATGTGAGTCGTGAGTGAAGATTATTGGAAACCGAGAGAGGAGAGAAGAGAAAATGAAATTAATTAGAAGTCTACAATATTTTTCTAAATATTTTCAAAAGTACCAAAATTTCCTACATATTTTCAAAAACTACAATATAATTTCAATCTTTCCATTTAGGATTGTCGAAAAAATATGTGGTGATGAGACTTTTATCAAAATATTTAAAAATAAATTGTACGAAACAAGGTGACCTTCATAATTATATCATCAAACTTTAGAGTGTGAAAATTGAGTATCAAATTTAAAATTAGACCTTTAAAGGCCCGTTCTGGGTAATCCCATTAGGCCCAATACTACAAGAGGGGCACGGAATGGGTCGGGTTTTGACCCGTTCTGAAGCAAAATGTTGACGACAACGTAGGTTTAAGGAGGGTTTAATGGCGGCCACATTGGCTCTCTTCCCCATTCTCCCACTATTTTGAGATCCTTACCTTCGCTCCTTCCCTTTTCTCTTTGAATTCCTCGTCTTCAAGCTTGTTTGCTCAGTTTCTCATTTCCTGAAAGTATTTCGGAGAAGCTGCGTTTGTGAACCATCATATTTTCATCTTCTCCATATCCATCAACAGCCTTCTGGATTGCTTGAACTCGTTGTTTCAGGAATTGGGAATCCCTGGAACCAAAGAATGTGGAGAAACATTGTCAAAAGAATTGCTTCAAGGAAGACTACGTTCTTCTCCGAGTTGTCGTCTTCTATTAGATCTTCCAGGACGCTCGAAAGCTTGAACACATGTTGCCAATCAGCGGTTTCTCGTAGAATCAGCTTTCTCCATCCCCACAAAGTTGGATTTACGAACTCCAGTTTCCCACATTCAAGCAATCCGGTAGCTTTTTATGGGGTTCTAAACCATGCCAACGGCTACGCTACTGCTGCTGAGGCAGCCATATCCGAGGAGGATTTATCGGGCTCCGAAGAAATTCAGGAATTGCTGGAAGAGCTAAGCAAGCAAGAGAAGATCGAGTCTCACTTTAAGCAGCCCAAGAATATGGTCGATGGAGTGGGGGTAACCAAGTACAATACGCTACGGAAGAGACAGATAAAGATGGAGACAGAAGCGTGGGAAGAGGCTGCTAGAGAATACCAAGAACTTTTAAAGGATATGTGTGAGCAGAAGCTGGTGCCCAATTTACCTTACATGAAGTCTTTATTCCTTGGTTGGTTCGAACCTTTGCGTGATGCAATTGCTGCGGACCAAGAATTTTGCAAGGATAAGAAGAGTAGAGTGTCTCATGCTCCTTATTTTGATCTTCTACCGGCAGATATGATGGCAGTGGTTACAATGCATAAGTTAATGGGGTTGCTGATGAGTAGCACTGTAGGAAATGGTGGTGTCAGGGTAGTCCAAGCTGCTTGTCAGATAGGAGAAGCAATTGAACAAGAGGTCGGATGGTTTAAAATTCTTGTTTTTATTGTCTACATTTTCGTATTTGGTTTAAGTTTCCAATTGATAGTAAGTTTGTCAGAGATTATAATGAAAAACTAGGCATGGGTTACTTTTGGCATGAAAATTATGTTTAATCTAACATGAAAATTGTGTTTAATCTAGTACTTCTTTTGCCCTTTCGTTTCTCATCTTTCTTTTATTTTCTTAACCATAATTCTGTAATGTCTTGCCCTTGATTGATCCTGATCCCCTGCAAGTTTGAAGTTTATTGCTAATGCAATACTAAATCTTTGTCTTGGCATGTACTTCTTTCTTTGTGGTTTGAGTTCCAATTTTCATACCCCACTAATTAGCGAGGGAAAGTGGTATGAACCACCACGGTGAAATGTACAGCATGAATACTTCTCCTGCATGTCTCTTCCCCTTCACCCGATGTCGAGAGTTATCGATTATTAGCTATTTTTCTGACCTTTTTTCTGTCAAATTTTCTTTCTTTTATATAGATATGTAAGATACATGTCCTTGTTTGGTCATCATCATCTGAACGCTAATTGCCATTTTTAGTGGAACGCTGTCAAATTATCTGAACATTTATTTGGATGATTTTCTTTTCTACGGTGCAGGTTAGAATACACAAATTCCTTGAGAAGACAAAGAAGAACAGTAATGGAAAAATTATTGAAGAAGAAACTGAGCCGCAACAGGAGAACCTAGCAAAAGATCAAGACAGATTGAGGAAAAAAGTCACCAAACTGATAAAACAACAGAAGTTACAGCAAGTGAAGATGATAGTCAAGGAGCATGATGATTTAAAGCCTTGGGGCCAGGATGCTCATGTGAAGGTCTCTGTTTTTTCATTTTTTTGTCCAGAGTCTCAATTGGAAGTAATACGTAAATTCTGTTGTCTGCTTGCCGTGAGTGACGGTAGATATGAGGTATGCATATTAACAATGAGAAACTATTTAATTCAGGTAGGTTGCCGTTTGATTCAGTTGTTGATGGAAACAGCTTACATTCAACCTCCAGTTGATCAGTTAGGAGCAGGTCCACCTGATATTCGCCCCGCATTTGTCCATACTCTTAAAAACGTCACACAAGGAGGACAGTTAATAAACCTTCTGCATTCTTGATTTATTTTTCATATTTATCTCACTTGGATTTTTCTACATGTTCTATGTCTGATCTGTATTACTACTACAGGACTGCTAGTCTACTCATACTAATTGTCAATATTTGGTTTCTTCTTGTAGGAAGACTAGCAAGAGATATGGTGTTATTGAATGTGATCCACTTGTTCGCAAAGGTCTGGAGAAAACTGTAAGTAGAATTATATATTGTGGCCTGTTCCGTACTTGATGTAAATTTGGTTGCATTTCTGAAAATAGTTCTTAGACATTCTTATGGTTATCTGATTATGCAACCCTATAGTCCTGCAAGACTCTCTCTCTCAAAATTATTCATTTTATGTCTTGGATTAGTGATTGTCTTCAGTTTTGTCTCAGGCTAGACACATCGTCATTCCGTATATGCCTATGCTGGTGCCTCCTCTTAATTGGACAGGGTGGGTAACTCTATATTTAAAGCTATTTCAATAATTCCTAATAGTTTTCATGAATAGTTAGAGATTGAAAACTTTGTTTCATGTTATATATACCCTTTGTTGGAGAGTAAAGTTTTGAATGATGCGTATTCTTTGAAGCTTCAGTTTCATTGGTCATATGCTGGTTCTGTTTGGTATTTGATATATGCCAATCTTGTGTAGATATGACAAAGGGGCATACTTATGCCTACCATCATATGTTATGCGAATACATGGGGCAAAACAGCAACGTGAAGCAGTTAAAAGGGCCCCGAGAAAGCAATTAGAGCCTGTTTTTGAGGTCTGAGAGTTCCAGTGTTTGCTATCCTAGTTTATAATTCTCCTCATTCCATTAAGTTTTGTCTTTATTGATAACTGTGGTTATGGATACTTGTATTAGCTAATTTAGCTGATACACCATTTGGCTAATGGTATCCTATGTTGATAGCTACGAAGATTTGGCACATGATTTCAAAAGAATGAGTTTACTACTTATCACTTTTAGTACTAAGACAAACGAGAAGGTTTTTATTTTTCAATGATAGAAAGGGGAATTTTACAATTTTTTTTTTAATATAAGAAATGAAGGAAATGGAATTAATTATGCTTCTATCTTTGTTTGACGCATAAAATAAATTTTGGATCTCTAGGCACTTGATACACTTGGAAGAACCAAATGGAGGGTGAATAAAAGAGTTCTTAGCATTATCGACAGGATATGGGCTAATGGTGGTCGTCTTGCTGACTTGGTTGACCATGAAGATGTACGCTACATGAGTAGAATGCCTTTTGTCCCTATTTTTATGTTTTTATATCTTACGAAATTTATATCTTTTTTGCAACTTTAACTTTAACTTCAATGTGTACAGGTTCCTCTGCCAGAGGAGCCAAGCGTGGAAGATGAAGCAGAAATTCGGAAATGGAAGTGGAAAGTCAAGGCTGTGAAAAAGGAGAATAGTGAGAGGCATTCACAGCGGTGTGAAACAGAGGTTAAGCTTGTGGTAAGAACTTATTTGATGAATTGAATTTAAATTTGAATCCGCTTGTCAAACATATTTGAATTTACTTTTATTGTGAGCAGGTGGCCAGGAAAATGAAAGAGGAGGACGGCTTTTACTATCCTCACAACCTAGATTTTCGAGGTCGTGCATATCCCATGCATCCATATTTGAATCATCTTGGTTCTGATTTGTGTCGAGGAATTCTAGAATTTGCAGAGGGACGACCTCTTGGAGAGTCAGGGTTACGTTGGTTAAAGATACATTTAGCAAATCTGTATGGTGGTGGTGTGGATAAGTTATCTTTTAAGGATCGAGTATCATTTACCGAGAACCATTTGGATGAGATTTTTGATTCTGCAGACAGGCCTCTTGAAGGAAACCGTTGGTGGTTGGGTGCAGAGGATCCTTTTCAGTGCTTAGCAGTGTGTATTAATCTGTCAGAGGCATTAAGAAGTCCCTCGCCAGAAACAACTATTTCCCATATGCCTGTACATCAGGTACTACTTTCATTATTTTTGTTATTCGTTCCCAAATTATTAATCTATTGTTCGTTTCTTGCTATTATCTCTCCGACTCTCCCTTTCTAGGCCATGACCACATAGCTATTCTGCAGTACTGATAACTGTTTATCATTGTTTATTTCCCCATAATTTGGCAGGATGGTTCCTGCAATGGCTTGCAACACTACGCAGCTCTTGGGAGGGACAAGGTAAAGAACTTTCAATTTCTGTAGTTAGATAAGATTAAGATACAGAGTCAGCTAAGAAGTGAAGCTACTTCCATTTTTACCATATCTTAATGCTGCATGTTTGGGGATTGAAAATGTTTCAATGCTTGCTTGGTTGAACCCCTGAACGTAATGCTTCTTATACTCCACCAAAGAAGAAATTTAAAAATATTTTCTATACTCAAATAGCAGTTTATTTCAAGTATGGAAATCTTTCTTTTTATCCATCTGTATTTTTGGGCATTCTTTAATTTTGACAAAGAAAAACTCTTTGAAATGGCACGGCCAATGTTTACTTATTAGCATTTAATATTGTGTCATTTTTCTTTCAGTTGGGAGCAGAAGCCGTTAACCTTGTAGCAGGTGATAAGCCCGCAGATGTGTACTCGGAAATTGCTTCCAGGTTGCTGCATGTTTGATTGTATGAAGGATTATTTTAATTGTTCTTAATTTTTTTTTTTTCCTTAACTTTTTCTTGATGTTTTTTATATGTGGAAGTTGAGTCTAATAACCCAGTGCGCGGCAATGCCTAGTTTTTCAATTTTCCATGTAAATTGAAAAAGATTTTGAATCCGGGTCGTTATGATAAGGGACCTCATAAATGGGGTTCTACAAATTATAGAAAATATAAGCGTAGCCAATGCAGTGATATTTGAGATAAACTTAAAGTGACTGCGTGCTCTCTGCATTCTACTTCCGAAGATCGGTTCCTCAACTAGTATGGAAGTAAAAATACAAATTAAGACAGTTTTCTCAATCCTTTTATGTATAAGAAGGATTTTTTTTTTTGAGTACGTAATAAGAAGTTAGTAAAATAACTTATGTTTTAGAGCATTTTTGGCTTTCCGACGGGATATAGTTTCTATGTTTATTTATGTATTTTTCTGGATGCAGAGTTCTTGACATAATGCGAAGTGACGCAGAGAAAGATCCTGCTAGTAATCCATTTGCGTTGCATGCTAGATTCTTAATCAATCAGGTCCGGTAACTATAAATCTAGGAGATGATTTTTTTTAAAGATATGTTTGTAATAGCTGCTTGTATGTTTTTCCTCTAATGGATTCATATTTCTGCGGCTGCAATTAGGTGGATCGTAAACTGGTGAAGCAAACAGTCATGACATCAGTGTATGGTGTTACTTATATTGGTGCCCGAGATCAGATTAAAAGAAGGTTGAAAGAACGAGCATCCATTGCTGATGATGATGATGCACAGTTATTTGGGGCTTCTTGCTATGCAGCTAAAGTGAGTCAATAAACTGCAATATGCTTGTTAGAAAAATGTCACCTTGCGCCTATGTGCATTCATGTGAACAGCGTGTTGCTTCCTTTTACGTAACTTTTCTCTTTCAATTCCAAGAAAGTTGTGACTTTGTGTGTGTGTGTGTGTTGCTTTGTGTGTGCGTGAACATTCTGCTGATTTGAGGAGTTCTCATGCAGACTACCTTGACTGCTTTGGGGGAAATGTTTGAAGCAGCAAGAAGTATCATGAGCTGGCTTGGTGAATGTGCAAAGGTGCGTTTTCTCAGTTAGTGATATCATGGTCCTCTCCTCATTATTTTAGTTATTTTGATAAAGTTTGTAGTCTCACCAACTTGAAGTTGGAATTATTCGCTAGTCTTCCTGCCTCTTGTAAATTTTGTTTGTTTCTGAAAAGAAAACACTTTTCAGTTTTCACTGATTATTGAAAAGTATCAATGCAAGATATCCTACTCCACATTTCCCAAAGGAAAATTAAAGCTACAAGTAAATACCCCAATCCCAATTATCTACAGATAATCTGTTATTACAAATCGATCTAAACTTGTTGAAATAAGATTTATACAAAGAACACCATTGTCTTGGGTTTTGTCATTTGCAGTATTCTTTGAAGTTTGAGGCACTAAGGTGCAGTGGCCCTCTGAGGCTTTTAAGTATAAGATGCAAAAAAAGGAAAAAACTTAAGGCACACTGTGTATATGTATATAAAATAATATAGGTGCATGGAGAAAAGAGTGCAAGGAGAAAAAAAGTGCGAACTTTTTGTTTTTTGTTTTGTTTTTGGCAAGGGACACTGAGTGGATGTATATAAAAAATATAGGTACATGGAGAAGAGAATAGATTTCATCCGTATGGAGAAATGGATAAGCAAATAGATTTTATACGTTTTTTTTAGAACTACACTCATGCATCGACCTTCCAGTTCCAACATATAGAATCTCCCACCTTGTCCACATCCTTCAGTAATCATTACAGTCAATAAATCTCCAAACTCCTTAGCCTCCTAATCTATTACATTTCTTCTAATTAAAAAATTTCCTCAATGTGGTTTCAATTTCTCACGCATTCCTTCCTTGACATCTTAGAGCCGAAGTGTAGAGATTGGGACTTTTTACTTCGATGGATGGTTCACTAGTCATATTTCCTTGAACCCTCACCCTTCACCCATCATTTGAGCTTTCTTGTCTTCAAACAAAGATCATACTTTTGAAATACAACTCCAAGGATTGTGATCCCCGCCATATTTCTTCAACTTTGTGACTTATCCTCCCTCTTCTTAGCCATAGATACTCCAAATAACTTGATTTTATAACTAAGCTTATAAATCTGATATTTTATGTATTTTAGTAATTGTTCTTCTGCCTTCTTACTAATCAATTGATATGTAGCTTTTCTATGAACGTCCACACATTTAATTTTCCACAGGTAATAGCTTCAGAAAATCAGCCAGTTCGATGGACCACTCCTCTTGGACTACCAGTGGTGCAACCTTACCGGCAACTAGGAAGACAACTTGTAAAGCCTACTGAATTTGTGAAATTTATGTGTTTTGAGCTTTATACAACTTGGACGAGATTATATTGTTGATCCTGTTTACTGAAGAGCTGTACTTGACTTGTTACAGATCAAGACGTCCTTGCAAGTGTTGACTCTACAACGAGAAACTGACAAGGTAGCCAGTATTCCATTTTTCCTTTGCTATGGGCAAGGAGCATATCAAGGAAAAAAATAATCCATTTCAAGAGTAAAATGCCCAATTCTTTAATGTGTCAAAATGGCCATCTGTTGGTTTGACTTATAAAATTTAGACCTGAAAATCTGATTGATATTGTGTTAAATAAGGGAAACCAGATCAGGCATTATTGGGTGGATTTCAATCTGTTTATACCATTTTCAGATTTTTGTCGAATACCCCACAAAACCATTCCATGTCTGTGGTGTCTGGAGAGACGCTTAAGGGTCACTGTATGCAGTAGTGAAATTGGGTTGCAGGATGTGTTACCAGCCAGTTAATTCTTATTATTTCCTGTAGGTCATGGCTAAACGTCAGAAAACAGCATTTCCTCCAAATTTTGTACATTCCCTCGATGGTTCTCATATGATGATGACTGCAGTCGCCTGCAAAAGAGCAGGCCTAAACTTTGCAGGTTCACTTCATTTTTCCGAACTGGGTCCTTTATCTCAGCGAACTCAGTGAATTCCATTGTTCACTCGTGATCATATATCTTCTTACGGTTCCATTACAGGAGTCCATGATTCATATTGGACCCATGCATGCGATGTTGATGAGATGAACAGAATACTTAGGGAAAAGTTTGTTGAGCTATATGAGGCCCCTATTCTGGAGAATGTGAGTATCTCTTCCCATGTGTACTTGATCAACTAAATTATCCTGGTTGTTGGAGGCAAACTATTTTCTTCTTCTGATAAAATAAAATATATTGATTGTATATTATCCTGTAGTCAAAACCTTTGGATCAATAGAACTATATTCTACTCGTCTTTTTCTGTACTGGAATTTCTTTCCCTTATAGACCCAGTGGTTTTTTTTCCTTTACAGTTATTGGAGAACTTCCAAAAGTCCTTCCCCACGTTAAAATTTCCTCCCTTGCCTGATCGGGGAGACTTCGATCTCAAAGATGTTCTGCAGTCTCCCTATTTCTTCAATTAGTTCAATCTAAGAATGATTCAGTTGGATGCTCTCTTATTTGCTATGTCTGTGGTTAACATCAGACCTATGGAATGGTAGTAATCTGCGATTTATTGAAATCAGCCTCTGGAGGCAAGTAAAGTTTGCTTCTTGAACGAGACAAGCATGGCCTGGGGTCAAACTGGTCAAGGTCAGTGCTGTGCTGATACTTGTACATATACTTCAGATTTTGGTATTCTATACACATATCTTGGAACTTGGAAGTTCATCTGCTTTTCACACATTCACTCAGACTTGAGATAATAACGAAAATGCTGCATTTGGGAGGGAGCTACAGAGTTTCTACCCTCATGGTGCTCTGATTCTGACGAAAGCTCGGATACACTGCACCCAATCAGGGATTCAGCAATGCTGACAGACATGGCTTTCAAAGTGATAGACAAAGGAAGACCTTGGCCCAAGCTCTTGTTAATTTGAAGAGGAGAGATTCATGGTCATCCTATTCCATGGTTTCGGATTCCTGGAAACTCACAGACGACACTTCCAAAGATCAGCTGGAGTATTGTCATGTAGTTTCAAGTGTAATCATAATTTTTAGTTATTACATATTATTTGTGTAAAGTTCGAGGAAAGTTTTGCTGTGGGGCCTCTTTTTGGTTTCTGTGTTTTAAATAATTTATTCATTCACTGTTCGAACGAAGAAATATAGTATCTACTTTCGTTGGGGTCAAAATATGGGATATTCAGCACCACTTTGGCAGATTATATTTATCTCTAAGTTTTAGGTAAATTAGGCCATGTGTCGTACCTGCTATTTTGATTTTAGCCGTTTACAGATTTTATTAATATTGCAAGAAGAATTTAATCCAATAAGTTCCAATGATGTAAGAAACTTTCTAGAAAAAGGTCAAATTGTAGCAGGAGTGTTCAAATCTCATCTACCTAAAAGATGATCAATTTCAAAAGTTGCTTTAAATTTTCATTTTTTAGCATACCATAACCTGCATTGCCTTCAAAAGGTTTTAAAACTTGAAAGCACACTGAAGAACACTGTTTAAGAATCTATCTTGTGAAAATCAGTCTGCATAACTTCAAGGTTGGAATTTGATAATCATAGATGGAATCAACCTCGTTCTAAAAGATCATGGCCAAGTCTCTAGAAAACTACACTGCTATTAACCACATACCAACTACCAATAGGGAATCAAGATCATGGGAATGAGAGAAATATTAAATCAAGGAAACAAACAACTAAGCTGAGACGTCATTTTCTTAGTTATGTGATACTTCTAATAAAGAAACATTAAAAATTGCAATTTAGTCCATTCAATCTCCTGCTGGATTCTGACCCAGTCTTTTCATAAACTCCGGTCTTCCCTATCAGTTCTTCAACCTCCAAGAACATAAAAAATCATTTCCCGAAAGGAAATTACATTAACATGAAGAAACATCCATGAAAGTAATAGAAGTGCTGAATTGGGAATTTGATTCAATAAAGTATCCAAGAGCTGGTCTGTATATAATTACTTAATTATTGAGCAAGAAGAAGCCAACTGACAAGGATCTACAGGGGTTTGGGATCATATCAGAAGCAGCAGCTTCAAGCCTGAATCTTGGTACCTCAAACTTTTGTACTCACTGTTAATTACAGAATATCTGAATTTATCTGCTTTTCTAGGCCTACGTTTGTCAATATAGTTATTAGGGTTTTCTTTTAATTCTTTAACCATAAGAGTTCGGTGGTATTATTGGACTGATCTTTTGGTGGGAAATGTTCTTCATTTTAGATAATGAAACCATTCCATTACTACCAACCCAAAGAAATACGACCTCTCTTAGATATACGGTTTATGCTGGAAAGGTCTGTGAACATTTTTCTGTATAAGCACACAATTTGAAGCGAATAACATTCTTAAAAAAATCCTTACCTTGAGTTGCACCAGTCCATTTGGAATTTGAATGATGATCCCTAAAGTTCTGTATCTTCATAATTTGCAGATGATTGCTGATTCTTTCAGCTGTACTGATTGTGTATCAAAGCTAGCAAGCAGTGGCATATGGTAGGAAATGTGTATTCTTCAAAGGGAAACTGTTGAAGTCACATGGCCACCATGAGCTGAGAGAGGAAAACTCTATTTATGTCGAGAGCAATGACGACAAAGCCAAAAATATCTTTGGCTGAACTTATCTTAACTTCCATCTCAGAAATCATAGATTCTAAAGCGTGCACGGAAGAAGAACATGGAAAATTAATTGAGATTGGAAGCTACTTTTATCGAGCAGCTTTGGCTGTTGCGGAGTTGCAGGCAATAGACCCAATAAAATTTGATGAAATCCTCCAATCTCTAAACAAAAGCATCAATCATGCAAAGGAACTAGTGGAGAAGTTCCAAAATGGCATTCAACCAGTCTCAGATTCTGATCCAATTAGCATCATAAATCCACTAGAAGAGGTGATAAAACAAATGGGTGAATGCTTAAACAAGATAGCAATCGCTACATTTGAGGAACAGAGTTATGTGAAAATGGCAATTCTATCACTTTCAGATGAGATGAAGAATATATCCACTAAAATTGTCCAAGCTCAAGCCATTATGAACAAACAAGAGATTCAAACTTCTTTGGAGGAACAATCAGAAAAAGAACCAGAAGTTATAGAGAGAGATCTATACCCCATTGACATGGACTGGGACACAAACAATACACAATCCTCAGTTGTATCGGAGTCAAATACAAACGGAAGAAGAAGCCAAATGAAGTATAGAAATGTTACATCATCCATGGAAAAACTACCCTTAATGAACCATTACATAGAACCTCTCTTTGAAACCTTCATCTGCCCATTGACAAAGAATATCATGGATGATCCAGTTAGCTTAGAAACAGGAGTGTCATATGAAAGGCAAGCAATTGTTGAGTGGCTTGAAGAGTTCAAAGAATCCGAGGAAATTTTCTGCCCAGTCACGGGGCAAAAGCTTGTCTCCAAAGCTTTCAATTCCAACAGAGCTCTGAAGTCTACAATAGAAAAATGGAAGGAGCGCAATGAGATAGCAACAATCAAAGTCACCAGGGCTGCACTGTCTTTAGCCAGTTCAGATGATATGGTGCTTGAGGCAATCAAAGACCTGTCGAGTATCAGCAAAGGGAAGCAGTTCAACATAGAACGGATCTTCAATTTTGGCATGTTACCTTTGCTCATTAACTTTTTGGAGTACAGAGACAGAGATGTTAGATATGCAGTTCTAGAGCTATTGCATCAAATGGCAGAAATCAATGAAGAAAACAAGGTTCAAAATTCATTCTAGTTGTCATATTATTATACACAATTGATAGCTGTCATGTCTCTGCAGTCCCTCCCTCTTCCCATATCCCCACCACATACAAAATAATAAGCAAACGATTAAAGAATAGAGAAAGAAAATAGCTTTTGCAATTTATCCTAAAAGTTCATACTTCTAAGTACCATCAGTTTTAAGATGAATCAATTGAAATAAAGTGAAATATAAACATTAGCCTAAAAGAATGCTAGAGACTTAGAATCCACTGTGGGGGTGTTTGGTCAAAGGAAATGGAGTTGGGGAGAGTGGAATTGTGAGATTCACTCCTTGTCTAAAGAGTTTGTGGGCTTCACAACTAAAAAACATCAATCGCATGTTTTATTAACTCCTTACGTTGTAAGCCCTACAACTTCACAACTCTCCAGGTTTCATACTATAATCCTTACCCCAAACACCCCTAAAAGATCAAAATTATAAAAACAAAAACTAGGATTGATACTGGTAAAATAAGGTTAACGATCATCTAAACAATTACGATTCAGCTACCGTCGACCAAAAATGGTAAAAAGAAGAAAAGAATCCAAGTTTTTCTCTCTCGTCAATCCTCTAATATAATAATAATTATAATTCTATGTGTGTGTGTTCTTGTAAGATAAATATTTAACATTACAACAACCATCAGTTTCCAGTGATCATTTCATGTATTTTAAACCATCATTATGAACATCTGATATCTACGACCAATTAGGATAGATTATGTACAGTGATGAAGGAAAAATAGGGTTAATTGGGTAATAATTTAGGTTAATTCTACTTTTACCCTCATTTATCCAAAACTCTATAAACATGAGTCTCCCTTCCCCCTCTTGTATGACACATTATCATTCTAACACAAGATTCTAAGTTTGATTCTTGGAGGATTACTTCTTTAGGCTATTTGGACTACATCATATAGGCGCCAATCTCTTGATAAGAAACTATATGGCCGAGTCTTCCAATTCCAAGATTCAAAAACAAGCCACAGGAAAATAGTTCTCTTTCGTCAACATAGGACATCGTGTAAAATCATTGCCATTACTTTTTCTTTTAAAAGAAATCAAGCTTTTGTTGAGAAAATTGAGGGGAAAAAATCATTGCTATTACTGATTAACATGAAATGAAATAAGTTTCCCTCCCCCTTTTGTACAATATAAAATGCTACATTTTTTAGACAGAATGACACCATCATCCAAATCAGTTTCTGGAAACAGTTCTACCACATCAGCTACCAGTACCTTTGTTAGTTATCAGTCCCTGGCTTGTGTTCATTAGGCTACGATTTAATTGAGACTGAACACCCACAAGTCTTGCTTCCGCTTTCTTGTGCATTTATGCACATTCATAAATACCTAGAGTTAAAGATAACATGAGTAACCACGGAAAATAGAATATAAATCCTTGCAATTCAAAATACAATAAAATAAAACAAACAAAAATGAGTAGTAGAGACACATCCTTACTCTTTGTTCTTATGCAGGTAACGATCTGTAACCAATTGGACGTGTCAAGAATAATCAATCTACTATCAAGTAGTCATAGGTCCATTCGGGATACAGCTTTGCTTCTGTTGTTTGAGCTTTCAAGATCCGAGACATTGTCAGATCCAATTGGTTCAGTAACTGGGGGGATTTTGATGCTGATTATCATGAAGAACAATAGGTCCGACGAATTTGCTTCAGAAAAGGCAGATGAAACGTTGAGAAACTTAGAGAAATCTCCAAAAAATATCAAGCTTATGGCAGAAGGTGGACTCATGGAACCCCTCATAAGGCATCTTACTGAAGGTGTGTGTAAAATTCTCACGCTCTCAACATAAGCATCCTTCACATAATTTGAAGAATAATTAGTACAGAATAATACAAAATATATCTGGAGGCTTATAGGTTGAAAATCATTAAATGTACATAACAGGTAGCATGGAAATTGACTGCTAATTCAATTATCACACTTCACCTCAAAATTAAATATTGCTAATTCAATCACCATATGTCAATTAAGTTATTTAAAATACAGGTAGTGAGTGGATGAGAATAGAAATGGCAAGCTATCTTGGGGAGATTGTCATTAGGCATGATTGTTTGTCGTATGTAGCTGAGAGGGCCTCTCCAGTTCTTGTCAAGATGGTGCATGAAGGAGATACATTTGTTCGCAGGGCAGCATTTAAAGCTCTATTGCAAATTTCATCTCACATGCCTAATGGTAAAACACTTGCAAAAGCTGGAGCTGTGCAAGTCATGGCTGAAGAGATGTTCACTCGTACTATTTGTGATGAACTTAATGACCCAAAAGCAGAAGCAACTAAAATACTGGCAAATATATGCGAATCCAGTCTTGATCTTGAGACACTTCAAGTTAACGCTCATGGCTACACTATGAGTTCAGACTATGTAGTCTACAACATTATCGACTTGCTCAAGAACTCGACCCCAGATGAATTTAAATTTAGCACGAGTCTCATCAGAATACTATTATGCTTGACAAAATCTCCAAAACCAAAGGACACCCTTATTTCAGGTGTAAAAAACACTGAAGCATGTGATACCCTCATAGATTTCATAAATAGTCCAGATGAAGAACTTGGAGCTGCAGCAATAAAACTGCTCATATCACTGTCCCCTTGCATGGGCTTCACAATGGCAGAAAGACTCTGCAAAACCAGTGACCAAATGGAGAACCTAATCAGTAGCATTACCTTGACAAACCACATCACAGAGAAGCAGACACTTTCAGCAACATTCTTGGCAAAACTACCTCATGAGAGCCTAGCTCTCAACACCATTATTGTAAACAAGAACATCGTGCCCAAGCTCCTGCAAACAATCAATCAAATACAGAACAGTGGAACAGGAATGGGCAGGTATGCAAGTGCTTTACTAGAGGGTTCAGTGGGAATTCTTGTCAGATTCACAGCAACACTTTACGACCCACAAATGTTGTTTCTAGCAAAATTTCACAATTTTACGTCAGTGTTTGCTAACCTGCTCGTGCAAACATCAAGCAATGAAGTCCAAAGGCTATCCGCCATTGGGTTGGAGAAACTATCATCAGCATCCACCAGTCTATCCAAGCCCCTGAACAATAAAAGCAACAAGGTAATGAAATTTCTCCACTTACCCAAGCTTCTAACGCTAGGTCCATCAAAGAAGGGTAACTTACGAGTATGCCCAGTTCATAAAGGGGCTTGCTCTTCACAAAACACATTCTGTTTAGTCCATGCGAAGGCAATTGAAAAGCTATTGACGTGTTTAGACAATGAGAACGAAGAGATAGTTGAGGCAGCTTTGTCCGCCATTTGTACGCTTGTGGATGACAAAGTGGATCTGGATAGAAGTGTGAGCCTGCTGAACGAATTTGACACAATAAGGCATGTCCTGAATGTGGTGAGGATCCATAAGCAAGAATCTGTATGGCATAAATCATTCTGGTTGATCGAGAAGTTCTTGATCAAGGGTGGGGAAGAATCTCTTTCCAGTATATCACAGGACAGATCGTTGCCTGCAATATTGGCTACTGCTTCCCATCAAGGCGACAGCGAGATGAAGGGAATAGCAGAAAAAATATTGAGCCATTTGAATATGGTACCAAATTTCTCTGCCCCTAATTATACTCTATGATCTTACCCTGTTCGTAACTTCTCGGAATTTGCTGCTGGCTGCGTTTGTGAAGCTGATTAACGTCGGTCAATAGCTCCGGCATACACTGCTCCGACAAGATGGAATTCAATTCATGAGAAAACCTTGTAAATTCCTAGAACGATTAGCAAAGGAAATGCATACAGGATTAAGATCAAATAAAAGACTGACCTGGACACTGAATAAAAAACAGGTAGTAGTGTAGTAGTTCTTCCCAGAAAAGGTCTTATCATTCCCAACTGGAAAGAGACCTCTAGGCATTGCTTCACGAATCATGAACGTTTGAAAAATAATGGGCAAGTATCCATTTATATATTTTAATTTTAAAAATGGTTAAAATTGGATCAATTTAAACTTTAAACTTTTATAAGTAAATTAATTTAAATCCTAAAACATGATAGAAAATTTAAATTGATATACTTATGAAATTTCAAAGTTTAAATTGATATACTTGTACAAATTCAAAGTTTAAATTGATTAACTTATGAAAGGTTTAAATAGAGACAATTTTTAGTTTTATGAAAGTTTAAGGTTTAAATTGATAACCGCCAAAGTTTAGAGGTGTAAATTGATATTTGTCCAAAAATAATTATATACTCTACAAAATATTACATATATATATATATATATATATGTTGGTTAAATTACAATTTTGATTTTTTAAGAAAAATTTGAGTGTTCATATTTGTGATTAGAAAATCCTAACTCCACCAGTCTTGCAACCTCATAAGCAATACTATTTTGCCATCGACTAATGTATTGATGTTTGTGTTTGTTTAGTTCGTAAACTTTCAAAATTATAAATTTAACCATTTTTACCTTTGAATTATTTAAAATGTATCGAAATATCATATACAAAATTAAAAATTTAAATTTACACCTAATAGAACAATTGATTTTTTAAAAAAATTGAATTTATCGGTGACTTATTAAACTGCCTTATTGAAAGTTTAAAGATCATAAAATTCAAATCTATATCTAATATAATAATTAATTTTTTTCAACTTTTAAATTTTAAGATTTAAACAAAAGTAACCGTTCATAATAAGTCTAAAGACTTATTAAACACTTTTAAAAGTTCATGTTCCAAGTAGACGCAATTAATCTAAGAACTTATAATTTAATGGTTGATCATTCAAACTATTTTGGAAAACGTAATTATCATAACAATGCAATCTTGAATTGGTAAGAATATCGGAACTTTTCTTTTACGAAGGTGTTGTAAGAAAACATTTTCTTAAATGTTTGTTAAATATAGAAAAATATTTTTCAGAATAATATTCATACAAACTCCAAGAATTAAAACGTCAGCTTGCTTAAACAAAGCCTGCAAACCTGTATTTTCAACTTCAACCCAATAACATAAAGCAAGTGTAAGGCCGGCAACTGCAACCCACTGTAGCATTTAGATACACACCTACATATACATATATATATATAAATATGTAAATATATATATTATGGAACAACAAGCAACCATGAATCATCTTCTTTTTCTTTATATTATTTTCAAGTAATCTCTGTCGATCAAAAGTGCTTCGATTTGGCCGTAGCAGTTGAAATCTTTCCTCTTTTCATCTAATCTCTGATAATATCAATTGTCTCTGTTTGAGGTGGATGCTGACTTGGTCTCATTTTGCTAGGAGTATTCTTTTTATTGATATTCAAGATTTGACATCCTTATCATCATCCACTTTGGCAATATTTGTTGAGCAATTCTCTAAACAAATGAATATGAACAGCAAAAAGAGCAGTTAATAAGAAAAACCTTGATATTGACGAAATCAAATGCATCACACTGTTTTATTGTTCATATGTGAACTTGTCTCTAGATAAGACAGCGTGGTGGAAAAACCCCACCAACATATGACCTCTGTTCAAAGTTGAATAAATCTCGATGTCGACTTTTTCTCGATATTCAGGCGAGTTCATTGTTTATATTATAAACTCGCCTTGTTATCTATAATAATACTCAAGTCTCAGGAGTGGCTAGGTGAAAGATCAAAGGTGAGAACAAACTTATTATCTAGAGAGGTTTCAGCAGCAGGAATCATTAATCGTCCTCTGAAGAAAATGGGTTCTTTCTCTGTGGAGGATTTTGTGGGAAATGGGATTCTTAAGGATCTGCTTCCCACTTTGATGGATGAAGGCTGGGATGATGTACCAACATTGAAGGTCATGAATTCCGAGGATATGGATGCAATCAATATGACACAACACCAAAAGGTTGGTAATCAGTACTTTTTTTAGTTCTATTACAGAGACACACCCTAATAAGCAATTTCAGATGTTTATATCTTACATGATTTTTGAAGTAGAAACCTTCGTATAATTCATCCAATTGATGAATTTATATAGCTAATAAAAAATCTTTTGAACAGTACTCATAGACGGCTTTTGCTATGACAGGAAGCAATTGAGATAAGAACTTACCTGCATGACAGATCTCTGATGCAGTATGCAGATAAGCTAGAGTCCTCCGGGAAATGTTTGCCTGAACTTCTAAGCTTAAGCGTTGAGGATTTAACATCTCAATTCCGAATGAAGAGAGGTCATATTGCACGTTTCCATGATAGAATTAGTTCATGTGCGGATCCCTTGACCAAAAAGTTTGATGCCCCTTCCCCATCTACAAGTGTCAAGAGGACTTATCAGTCTAACAACTCGAAGAGGATGCAGAGTATGAGAAGCCGAACCTTTCAGGATAAAACAGTTGAGCAAGCACTGAGCGAATTTAAAATCGAAGACGGTTATGTGTTCAAGGGGATTGTTGCAACAGAACTAGCTCGTCATATAGCATGTGGTTGTGTGCAACCTTCTCATATTGTTGATAAAATTGCTCCTTATTCTGCCATTGAAAATATCTCCATTCAGAAATTAACTCCAGAGTATAAGATTGGAATGGAGCGTTTGGTGAAGACTAAGACTCCCCCGATGAAAGCATCAGCACTATGGCAGGATAAGCCAGCCATTATCCTCTGTATTAGACGTCCTGGGTAAGTTTAAGCATGTTACTTCAAGACCTGGTTTTAAGTTGTAGACAGATAAGTTTTATTCATGAAGAAGATGATTTAAACTTGATGCATAAACTTAAAAAGCAAAAAAGAAAGGAAACTTCCTAGTGTCTGTAGATGAGTTTCATATCACTATTTGATATTGTCATTGGTGTTTGAGCCATCTTGAGGGAAAGGGACATCTAATATCTTTTTAGTTTGAAAACAGGTGCATAATGTGCAGAGCAGAAGCTCACCAGCTATATGCCAGAAAACCGATATTTGATGCACTAGGATACCAACTATTCGCTGTAATTCATGAACACATAGAATCAGAGGTATTCATAAGACTTTAGCTCCTTTAACGCATCCCTATCTGTTTGACTGAATTGTAGTGATGCAGGTGAAGGACTTCTGGCCCCGGTACTGGGGAGGCACTGTAATCTTTGACCAAGGCAGAGGATTCTTCAAAGCTCTAGGTGGTGGTAAATTGATGAAGGAAAAATTCCTATTCGGATTTCTTTTCAACCCCCGGGCCATAGCAAATTATAAGCGTGCAAAAGCAATGGGAGTGAAGCAAAATTTCAATGGAGAAGGAGAAATTAAGGGTGGTCTGTTCATTCTTGGCTCAGCAAAGCGTGGTATTGCTTACCAGTTTATTGAGCGGAACTTTGGGGACTGGGCGCCTCTTTCTGAAGTAATTGAGATCTGTACAAAAATACAGGTAACAGTTGCCGTTGCCTCTATCCTATTCTCCAGTATTAAGATCATATCTTCATTATGCATTCTTTCACATGATACAGAGCCGCCAGCCGCAAGCTCCAGGGGTATCCATTGAACCATCCCAAGAAGATAACCGAAGTTCATCCCTAGTGTAATACAAATTCTCATCTGGAGTTTCTATATAGTATATGGTGCTCAGTTGATTGATACTTTCTACAAGACATGAGAAGTGTTTCCATCATTCTTCGTTCTGTTTTCTCGGATGTGCTTTAATTAATTTACGTGGCTTGGCTGTTGCACAGAACTTTAATTACAACTATGATTTTTCTTATCACTTGACCACTTCATGTGAGCAAACCGGGTTTAGTTTGAAAGAAATTCGCAGCATACTTCAATGCATTATTCTAAAACCTTAAGAAGTGGAGGAACAGCGAGGCACATTTTTATTGAAGAAGAAAACCTTATTAAGTCGAGGAAATGTACAAGACAACAAGACAATAATCAATAACCGAAGCTACAAGAGCCCAAGAAATAAAGTATCAATTGAGAAGAATATCTTCCCTGCCTGACATTGGAACTGGTCTTCACAATTCCAAACAATAGCACTTTAATCATCCGTCAAACAGTAAAAATGATGGTCAAGAAAAGTATAAACTCGTTAAATATTACCTTGAAAATAAGAGGGAGAAGTGACGGTGGTTACTCTCTGAATTGTGATAATTTTCAATGGAAATGCATCAAAGTAGGCATGTTTCAACCTCATTTCGTCATGGGAATCAATCTGGAGAAAAGTTGGCAATACCACTTCGGATACACAGATCAACCACTAGTGTTGGTTTTCTACAAGCACGCTTGCAGCTGAAACGGCGTTCTTGAACTTGAACACTACAAGCAACCATCAGATTTCACGCAAGCCAGAAATATTTCCAATATTCTTTGGATAAATTCATCTTGATACCTCCAGTAGCTTTATTGAACGGTGTAATACTCAATGGCTCGTAGGACAAAACAGTTCCTTCTTCTGATCCTTGAAGGAATTCTTGTTAGGTAGAAATTATGAGATAGTTTTGAATTACATGAAAGCACAAAACAATCATCAATCGAGCTCACAAAAAGTACATACACATCTGAGATTGATGGTAGGTCTCATGCTCAAATAAAAGAAAGCTTGTTACTTGCATAATAATTCTGAGGTTTTAGTCAGGCAAAACACTACCAGAAATCCCCACATGAACACACTCCATCCTTGAACAAATGGAAACGGACAGCATCTCTTACAAGTATCGCTCTCTGGGTGATCCTAGAAATGTATTTTGTGGCATTGTGGCAATCGCCACAGACCCTGAGATTTTTTACTACACGTATTTGAAGGCCATCAGGTATAAATATCAAACCAAAGGCAATAGCAAGTTTCTCACTATGGTGATTAAGCATATTAATCTTCTCAGACTTCTCAACATCTTGAAGAACAAAACTCATATCGGGCACATATCCTTCCTCAATCATTTTCAGGTATAAACTTTCCAACTTGGCATATATCTGATCTGCAAAGGGACTTGACCGGTCATCTGCTGAGAAAATGTGCACTTTATTTTTATATTTGATCCAACTATATCCAGGTTCCTTTTTCACTCCCTTTTCCCTCATTCCTTTCCTCAATTTTGCTACATCATCCCATTTACCTTTCGCAGCATAAATGCTTGATAATAAAACATAACTAGCAGGGTTATGCGGCTCTAGTTCATGAAGAGACTCGGCAGCCCATTTACCAATTTCCAAATTTCCATTGTGTCTACAAGAACTTAGCAATGTGGCCCAACCAATTGCATCGGGACTAAAAGGCATCTGATTAATGAAGTTTTTTGCTTCTTCTAACCTTCCAGCTCGGCTGAGAAGGTCAATCATGCATGTGTAGTGATCGGGGAGTGGTGTGATTCCATGTTCTTTCACCATACATTCAAAATAATGATAACCTTTCTCCACTAAACCTGCTCTACTACAAGCTGATAGAACTCCAACGAAAGTAACTCCATCAGGTACCATGCCATGGGCCAACATCGTTTCAAACAGAGATATTGTTTCATTAGCTTTTCCAAATTGAGCATAACCTGAGACTAAAGCTGTCCAAGAAACTTCATCCCTGATTTTCATTTCATGAAACAACTGGTGGGCATATTCTAGGCTTCCACATTTACCATATAGAGTGACTAGAGCATTTGAAACCGTAACAAAACAAATTAAACCAGAAGCTAAAGCTTGGCCATGAAACTGCACACCCTCTTCTAGGCTTGCGAGGTTTGCACATGAGCTAATTACACTCCCTAGTGTAAAATCATCTGGATTAGTCTCATTTCTCTGCATATCACGAAATATCCTGATTGCTTCTTCACTATAACCATTCTGACCATAACCAACTAGCATTGCTGTCCATGATATTACATTCTTGTGCCTCATTTTTCTAAACACCGCTTCCGCAGATTTTATATTCCGACACTTGCAGTACATATCAAGTAGAGCACTTCCAACGAAGATGTTATCTTGATAATCAGTTCTGACAATGTAGGCGTGAATTTGCTTTCCCACATCAAGTGCCAGAAGACCGCCACATGCAGTCAACACACTCCCAAAGGTGAACTGATCCATGCACAAGCTTTCTCTTCCCATTTCTTTGAACTTATCAACTGCTTCTTTAAACAAACCATTTTGGGTAAGTCCAGTTATGATTGTTGTCCATGAAATCGAATCTTTTTCTGGCATATTATCAAACAATTGCTCGGCTTCTACAATAAATCCACACCGCAAAAGACCCGTGATCATAGTATTGTACACAACTATATTTTTCTCAGGTATCTCTTTAAAAATCCGCCTCGCATCATTGATAAATCCCGTTTTTGCATACATATCTACCAAAGGACTGCCAACAAACAGATAAGATTGATAACCAAATTTGAAGATTTGCCCATGAATCTGCCGACCCAAATCAACAAATCCTCGATTAGACGAGAGTATTAACATAGTAGAGAATGTAATCCTATTCAAGTTAACCGACCCATCCTTTAACATCATGTTATAAACTCTAACCGATTCGGAAATCAAATTGTTACCCGCATACCCGGAGAGAAGCGAGTTCCAAGAGACCACATCGTGCTCCGGCATGCGGTCGAAGACCTCTTTCATATCGCGAAGGTGACCCAATTTTGAGTAGGCTGAAAGCAGCGTGTTCCATGAAAAAAGGTTTGGTTGAGGAATTTGAGCAAACACGTTCCGTGCATTCTTCAAGTCCCCAAGTTTCACGTAAGTATTAATGAGGTTATTATACAGAAAGGTTTCTATGTTTGGTACAGTTCTGATAATGCGGCAATGAAGCTTCTTAACTTGGGCTCGATTCCGAGCTTCGCAGCAAAACTTAAGCGCAGCAGTGTAGTAATTTGATGAAGAAGACATATTCTTCTTCAAGAAACTACTTGGCGGGAAGGGAACGAGCGTCGCGTTTATACAATCGGTTCCCCAACCCGGAAAAGAATGATCCGAATTACTTCGGATTCTCTACCCCATTAGGTCTCTCGATCCGTCTCCAGGCCCAGTTCAATTCTGTATACAGTTTCTTGCGATCCAGGCTTCATACGCCCATGTATCGAAGTCTTGATGGCCTGGCCGGACCCAAACGAATTCGTCGGGTCATTTTATAGAATCCAGCCTAAAGTTTTACTTCCGATGACCCAAATTCATAGTATATTGATAATATTGGTTAACCGTTAGGCATAGCTTAATTTGACTTAGAAAGTAATTGTTAATAACTAAATATATTTTTTTAATTCAATAATATGTGATGCCGCCGGAATTCAAATACGTGACGGAACTAGAGTATATATCTAAATCGGTTGGGTTATTTCGAGTTGACACAAAACATGTTTTTAGTTAGATTATAAGTTAAGTCATTGAACTTTCATTGTTTATTTAGTCTCTAAACTTTTAAAAGCATTTAGTAGGTCTCTAACTTTTAATTTTAGGTTCGTTGTTAAACTTTCGATTTTGTTCTAATAGATTCTTAGATTTTTAATTTTGTGATTAATAGGCCTTTAATTTATTCAATATCTTTTAAAATTTATGAATCTACTAGACACAAAATTACACTTTTATATCTAATAGATCAATGACTTTTAAAACGTTTGAATATGTCAATAATCCATAGACATAAAATTGAAAGTTCAAAATTGATTAGATTTTTAAAATACAAGTCATTTAGCACAAAAAGGTCATATTAGCACAAAATTAAAAATTCATGAACTTATTAGACACTCAGTTTAAGAATCAAACGGTTACATAGAATATGTGAAATAGGAGAATCGATCTTTTTAATAATACAAACATTATATCAATTGAACTATGCTCATTTTGGCCAGACTTAAAAAGTTATTTTAGAGAGAACTTTTAACTAATTTTCTTTATATAAAATAAAAGAAATCCTTACATAGGATACGTTTTCCTCGATAGATAGGGGGAAAATGTTATAAAAAACATGCCAAACATAATAATAACAGACAGCTATTTCATGAATATTGCTTCTTTCTTAATTAAAAAATAATATTAAAGTGAGTTATCTTTGACAAGTGGCTCAAACTTTCATTATAGATTTATAGGTGATACTTGAGAAAATGACCCTTTCCTCCTGCATCAACCATGAAAGCCAGGTCATTTCATGATTGATACAGTAGAAACTCATCAGTTGCTGAGTAAGCTAAAAGATGTTTCATGGATCTCAGCGTCAAAACGCAAATTCATTCACACTTAACAACAGCATTTCCCTCAGCATAGTTGTAAAAATTACAGCCAACCCACTTCAACTAGTGGAACCATACACTATCATCTGTTCTCTCATTTTCTTAACAAGAAGACACACTAAGCTCAAGTGGTTCCTCGGTTTTCAGATATCGATTCCTCGACCTCTATACATCGACTAAGGCAAAGACTCCTATATTATGAACTAACGAGATCGGAAACTATTTTCTCTACCAGGTCATTGATTTCTGGGCATTGTCATGGGGCGATTTTCTGCCTTGGTTAGTATCAGCCGGTCCGAATCAGTCACCAGCTAGAGTAACGCAGCTCCAAATACAGTAATGGTATTTCTTATATCACATTGGACAACTAAATCTCGCAACTTCTTTCACATTACCACGAAGTAGAATGGACAACTAAATCTCACAACTTCTTTCGCATTACCACGAAGTAGAAATAGTTCGCCGGCAATGAATCTCATACTAAGACTAATACAATGCACCTGTACATGAAGCAGAAATGGTTCATGGCAATCAAGAAGAAATTTCACTGTTCAACTTTTGTATTGCTAGGTGAATCAGATCCTACAAGAAGAGACCAATTTATATTTCAGTTTAAGGATTTCAGGGTGCAGTTTGGATGTTTATGTTATGAGGGGTGGTAGTATTATGTTACCTTGAACTTCTAAACAATTGGGGGTAGTGGACATCCCAAAGCTCATCTGCACAATATTTTGGAGTTCACCATCCCACACATTCTTTATCTGCGGACATATTTTTATACATTTAACAAACTATTGAAGATGTTATGGAATCGGCAAATAAAAAAAACAAAAAACATAAAGCAAGAAAGTGGGATCAACACTGAGATTTATATGGTTCACTAACAATGAGTTAGTTATGTCCACGAGCAGAGGGAAAACAGTTTACTATTGAGAGAATAATAAAGATTACAGAACAACAGTGTCTCTAGGGTTATAGAATTTATATAGTGCACTTCTCTAAACCTAAGGGAAAACATAAATAATATAAATACACCAAATATCATATTTAAAGCATTCTAACAGAAGAATATGAACAAAATTTTCATTCAGCAAGGTAATTAAGTATTTAAGTTAGTACCTGAGTAGGATCCTTAAATCCACCAGACCTTGTAGTCATCTGGGAATTCATTGTGCTTCTTAACATCTCAGAACTCCCTATGGCAGGAAAATTGCTTGGGATATGTCCATGATGAGAAATATGAGGCGGGGGGCAAGCAACAGGCATATGCGAAGAAAATCCCAATGTTGACGATGGACCAACTCGTGATTGAAGAATCTTAAGAGAGAATTATGTGTGTTAGAGACGGAATATGCATGAACTGATTTTCTCAAGAACTTTGACTTACAATAATGAGAAATTACACTTACATCTTTGGCTACGTGTCCATCGATGTTAATATCCAACCTTGGATTCACGGTAGCGAGTTTCATTGATAAAAACTGCAAATATCATGGAAATTTAAACAAAGATTTAGAAATCAAGTTCATGTACTGATTTCCTCAGTTTTCAAAGAAATCTTATATAGACTAACTGGTAGGATTTTCCAGCAATTTTTATCATCTTCACCAAATATAGCAAAAGATATCTACCTCGATAATATACTGAACTATGAAGCATATGAACGAATTTCATACCTCAACTTGTCGTTGCAGTGATTGGACATAGTTAATAATTTCATCTAGCATTACTGCCTTTCCAGTGACCTGCATAATGGAACTTTAACCGAGTGAACATAGATTTCAACGGGATTCAACCATTGAAGGTACAAAGTTAACCATCAAACCTTGCTGCAACCAGGGACTAGTTCTTGAAGAAACTTCATCCTCTCACTGATCTTCTCCCTCCTTACCTATAACAGAACTCAAAGTCGGTCAACTTCTGGTTTTCATGCTTAGAGAAGCTATCCTGATATGCTTTGAAAGATTGAATGTGACATATATTACCCTCTCTGCAAGACTATGGCTGTTTGTTGCCTGGCCCCTTCGAGCTCTAACATGAATATACTCTTCCTTTGGTGGATCAGAAGGCTGAGATGCCTGTTTACCATGTTTTCCTGTACCCTTGTTTGCAGTTGAACTTGGATTTTGATCTCCTTTTCGCTGAGTTTCAGCAGCATCCTTAGCTGAAATCATAGTTTGTTGCAGAGGTCCATTGGCTCGATCGAGTTCAATCTTCTACCCAAAACAAAATTGTTGGCAAGGATAGAAAAAATTCAAAACCAAGACGCTAATTAGTAATAATTCTTCTCACCCAACACATGTGGGGGGAAAAACAAGAATCATTATTTATTACCTGTCCACTTCGTTTCCTTTTCCTCAAGCCAAGGCTCTTGGCAGAAAGTTCCTTACATGTGGCCTCTAATGTACGTGGCTCACCCGAACCATCACCACTGCTAAACTCGGCTTCATCAGATTCATTAGCAGAACCATCGACAGCATGTTTACCACGATCATCCAATTTCAAAGGGCTTCCACTTTTAGGTGAACCCCTTTCAGTAGCTCCATGTTCATTAGTCAAAGAAACAGGCTTGGAACATTCACTGTTAACCATGTTTCTTTGAGATTGTCCTCCAGTTCCGGATACCAAACCTAACCCATTTCGTGGAATCTCATCCCATCTCTCAGGGATTACTCCCATGCCTCTGGAAAAAACACCCATAGGCTCAGGAATGTTGAAATGGCCAACAATATCACCAAAATTTCCACCACTGAAGCAGGAAAACCTGGCTGCACGCTCGATAAATGAAGAATCAGCTGGAAGTTGAGATAAGCTCGGCGGGAGCACGCCGGGAATATTAGGTAGGTAAACTCCCCCTTTTAACATATTATGTGATGGGTTCCAGCTGATGTCAAGTGTTCTATCAATGTCACTGCTCAAAGAAACTGGACAGCCACTGGCCTTTCTAATTGCTATGGTATTTGAAGTACTGGAGTTGTTGTTATGGCCTTGAATGTTGCAAATTCCCAAGTTTTGACAATTAGCTGCTTGTTCCCAGATGGTAGAGCTAAATGACTCTACCACAGGAGCAGTGGAAGAAGAACAACCAACCATATCCTGATTCCTAACTACATCCACATTCCCTGGAAAAACCAAACCGATTGGCATACTCATGAGAGTCGTTTCGCCGCATCGCCAATCCGATGACATGCTATTCGAACAGTTAATAGAATCCTCTATGCTACTTTCTAGTCTAAATTTATCTCTGTCATCAATATCCATACTATGTTGACTAAGATACCCAGAAGAAGCATGTATAAGATACCCAGCTTTTAGAGTTGCTTTTAAATACAAACTTCAAAATCTACTCACTCCAGGCAGAATCTATGGACTTTTCACAAAGAAGTATAGAAAAAGAGAAACTACATATACAAGAACATAACAATTTAAGCTAATACAAACTCCCCCAATTCAAGAAATTACGGGAAATCTCACAAGTCACACTGGTGGAAGAATATGAAGGTGGTAACAGTAAAAGCTTGAAGAATGAAGCAAAATCAGTAGTGTGCATAAAGAAGAAGATGGTAGCAAGCAAAGAAGACAATATTTATGAAGCTACCATTTCCCAAGCAAGGAGAGGGAAGTTGAAGTACTGAAAAGCAGAAAAATGAAGGCCTCCAAAAGCCAATAGACATTAAAAAGCGACAATTCAAAGAGGAGGTGAATAGAGTGTAAAGAAACAGAAGGCAGTCAACTGATAAAACAGAGAAGAGAGCATTGATTTCAGCATAATAAATAGACGTTGAAAGCCCTAGTCAGAGTGTGAGCAGAGAAAAAAAAACCAAGTTTCTGAATCACAGACACTGGGAAAGAAAACGGCACCAAAAGTAGCAAGAGAAAGATACCCATTTCAGATAATGTACCATTTTCAGTACTCCATAGTCCCATTCAAACTTTTCTTCAAATAAATTCCATTGAATTTCGACTTTATGTTCAAACCCCTTTTTTCAAATTTTCAGCTCAGAACCTCAGCCTCTGGCTCTGTCACGCCACAGAGAGATGCTCACACAGAAAAAGGAAGATTTTATTGCATCAAATACAGAGAGAGAGAGAGAGAGAAATATAGGCAATGGAAAGATATACAAAGAAACGGGTTATTTAAGCAATGGTGAAAGGGAAGCTACAACAGTAAAGGTTCTGCATTTATAACCAAACTTGCATGAAAATGAGAGCTCTTGATCATTAAACCACGGTTGCTGCTCCAACAAAACCATTACATTAATAAAATAATGTGGTTTTCACATCTTTTACTCCTCTTTTCCATTTTCATCACTCTACTTTTGAATTTTGAATTCCTCTCTAATTTTTTAACCCCCCCCCCCCCCCCTTTTTGTTTGTTTTTCTTTTCTTTTCTTCTCTTTTATCGTTTCATAAAATTCTAAATTCGGTCTAGAATTGAATTCTTATCGTTTGTAATTAAAATTCAGTTCTATAATTTTATAAAATCCTCATAAATCGTCTGATAGAATATTTTGACTCTATTATCTGACTCTTCGAGTGACCAAAAATAGAGTCCTATTGTATTCGTATTTATGTTACTTAGAATTTTGACTATATAGTCGAGAAGAATGTCATATTATAAACTCACTAGCCCCATAGGTGTTTAATTTATAATATGATATTTCTTTTTAATAATAAAACTATTATATCCTTTTGTCCTTGAATATAGTTAACACACTATTACTGAACCATATAATTTATACGTCGATTTTTCTATTGTTTAGATTTTTTTTTTTTTTTAATTGTCGATTTCATAATATAGTCATTACTATAGATGTTATTTATGAGGTTTTTATCAAACCATAAAAATATTTATGAGAATTTTATCAAATCATAAAACTACTCATGAGTAGTTATCAAATTATATGAACTAAATTCTAATTTTTACCAAATTATAGAGACGAAATTTATAATTGAGCTTTTTTTCTATAAAAAAAAGTTAGAAAACACTTAATTTTCAGCCCTTCAAGTTACGTTGAATTACCAACTTTTTCCAATCACAAAAAGAAGCCCCATCCATCAATTGAAAAGGATAAAATATCGTTATCTAGTTTATCACTTTAATGACATAACCTAAATGTGTGAAGCTCAATGAGAATCCAATAATTAAAGTTGAAAGTTTTTAAAGAATTCCAAAAACTAAATTAACAAATGGGTCATCAAACTACTAAATATATATAGTTCCAATTCCATTATTCCTTCCTCAAATATTTTTCTCACAAATGCCATCAATATTAGACCAAAAAGTGAAGCTCAACCAACCTCATCAAAACTCTTATTTATTGATCACTTTCCTCCCTTACAACATTTACTTCATGAAATAAACCAAATTAAAATGCCAAACTTTTCTGATCAAACCCCACATGATAAATCTATCGATTCGTTCACGTGAATTTTAAAACTATAAGTGACTCTCGATATTAAATTAAAAAGAAATTAATATTGTAGAAGGATACTCAGATATCAAGTTAAAATCATTACATCATATTGTTTTTAGTTCAACAAGGTAGATAAATGGGACCATCTAATATTTTAAATAATTTGATACTTTTCTAATCAGTTGAACTATATTCAAGTTCTCGTCATAGAAGATAAAAAAGAAAAAAAAAATGATAATGAGAAGAAAATATATTTAACATTATTTTAAAATGGACAAATTACTTGTTTGTAACTATGGCCATTAAAGTTGGATGTCAGTTGACAGCTCAATAATCAGCAGCTCAAAAACAATAACTAGAAGGGAAAAGGGTGAGTTAATATTGTCCAAAATGTTGTTGAAACTGTGGCTGAGGCAACAGAGAGTTAAATATCATAGATATGTACCACTGATAATTGATTTCAATAATACAAATTATTATTGTGGCCATTTCATTTATTAAATTACTCTAGAGCAAGGGGAATCCTTGGCAGATTGATACTATTGGTGTTATTTTGTTTGCTATGATAAATATGGAAATTTTGTTGTTGTTTGGTTCCTATCTTTTGTTGCCGGAGCCTGCTTTTCAGATTCAAATTAATTACTTCGATTCGATAATCATTTCATTTTTTATTTTCAAAAATTATATATGTATTCTCATTCTTTTTTACAACAGTCTTCATATATATACATTTATTTGTTATCGATGAGTATTCGGATCAGCTTACGGGCACTTCAACTAATCTTACGGGACAACCATTCAACCCTACAACATTTGGACATTGAAGAAACCCGTAGGATATTAAATCTTAAATAAGTGGTCATCATGAATTGAACTCATGACCTCTTAATCCTTTATCAATTAAGTCATGTCCTGCTATTTACTATTAGATCAATCTATGATGGTTATTTTTTGAAAAACATTTGAATTCTCGACTTTTTTTAAAATAAGTTTTACATGTTTATTTTAATTTTCAAAATTTTGATTGAATTTTGAAAAAATTTGTAAAAGTTTAATAATAAACAAGTGTTTATAAAATTTATTTTAAAAAACCAAAATTTAATGCCACATTTGATAACATAATCATTATTTAATTTCTGAAGATGGAGCTTATAAACATTTCTTCAACTAATTTATTTTATTATTCACCTTTTAATTAATATTTTTATAAATCAAGACAAGTTGGGGGTGGCTATCAAAAGATTTATTTATTTATCAAATTGGACTAAAATTCAAGTATTTTTTTTATTAAAAAAATGTGAATTTGTAGTATGAGAGGAAATAAGTATAAATTTTAAAAATTAAAAACAAATCTTTTATCAAAGGGATTAAGCCCTATCTTTTTTTTTACAACTAAATATCTTCGTTTAGATTAACTTGAGAAAAAAGTATTTTTTAAAAAAAAAATTATTTTTATTTGAACATTTTTTATAAAATGAATTGAAATGCACGCGAAAAAGCTAATTACCAAATACTTTAATTTCTTTTAAAATAATTTATTTTTTATCGTAAAAATTTGAAAATGTATTTCAAATATATTTTTAATAGAAAAAGTTGCATGCATCTTGCGTTAATATAGTATTGGTTTTTATTAATGTTAATATTTACATTATTTTGAAGTGGTTTTCTTGATGTTTTAATTAAGAAAATAGTTAGATGTCTTGGAACTCCATCTATTTTGTTCAGCATACTCAGTTTTTTATGTGTAGCAAATTATTTTTTCTTTTTTTTTTTTTTTAATAGTCTTCAACTTTTTACCATATAATTGATGTAATTGAAGTGGTTATTAAAAGATAAATACAATCTAAATAATGCATTCAAATGTGGGAGATTTTCAAAAATAAAAAAAATTAAAAAAACACTATTTACTCAAAATAACAGAATTTTAATCTTCTTTGATAGTGATTGTCTATCAATATCAATCATAATAGAAATTGATAAACGTCTCTCACTAACAAATACGAAATGTATTAATATCCCTCAACATTTTTTTTTAATTGCGGTAAATAATTTGATTTTTTTTTTATCTGTGAAATTTGAAATATATTGATCTTTAATGAAACATAAAAAAAAATAGCTGATAAAGCAAAACTTTAACGACAAAATTTGAGATTGGCCACATGGCCATCTAAAACTCATGCATGCTAAACAAATCATAAATGCAAATAATATTTTTTTTATAATTTTAAATTACAAAATATGGATTCCAAACCTCAATTCCTAGTTGAAATGAAAATTCAATTTTAAAAGTGACAAAATGTGGCTCACATTTGTTGGTTTTTTTGATTGAGGTGTTTCTTCAAGGATATTCCACGTAGATTCATTATATTAAATATTTATTTTCCTTGTCGTCTTTATTTTATTTCCAAAACGCTATTAACTCGTGAGTTTTATTTCTAAGGTTTTGTAAAGTGTATTATAGAGGATCTAATTAATTAATGTGATCTTTATAGATGCTAGTGCCCTCCAATTAAGGTGTGGTTTTTGTGATTAAGCATTAGTTAAGTTTGACCACAGTTTTAATACATAAACATTAGGGAAGTTTTTACCAATAAAAAAATATCAAATTAAGAAATAAGAAAAAAATATTGATAGACATTAATAGACTTTTATCAACATCTATTATATATTATTAATGATAGATTTCTATCAATTTTTACTATTGATAAATTTCTATCAGTTTCTACTACTGATAGACTTCTATCGACCTCTATCAAAGAAGATTAAATTTTACAATCATAAATAAATAGTTACATTTATTTTTCTATTTTTCAAAATTTTCCTAAATATTATTTAGAAGGGAGTTTGGAATACTTTTTTAAAAAGAAATGTTCTTTTAATATAAATTTATCTATTTCTCTATATAAATACAATTAAAAGCAATAATTTAAAGTGAGTTTATGTTTTTAATATAGTATTAATATTTGAAAAACATTTTATAACGAAACATATAAGTGATAAATTATTTTTAAAATGACTTTAAAGTGATTATCTGAAATTATTTTTTTTTAAATGTAGTAAGTAAAAAACATATTTGCAAGTTATAAAATCCCTTTCAAATTTAGTTTAGCAATTATTTAGAGAAAAATTATTTTAAATAATAAAACTATTAAAAATATTTTTAAATATAATAAAATTTATTGTCTATTAATGATAGATATTGATAGACATTTATCATTGTCTATAGTAAAAGATGATAGTGATCATTTTTTTTATTTATTTTTCTATATTTAAAAACAACCCTTATTTAAAACTTTTAAAAAATGTATAATGTAGAAATTTTTTATTTAAAATATGTTAAACTAAAAGGTATGCAAAATATACTTTGTAGAAACTCTATGTGATAATCCCTTTTTTCTTTTTGAAAAAAAAATGTGATAAAATTTCTTAGTACTATTATAATGATAAAATTTCCCCATTACTCTCTTATTTATTTCAGTTTAGAATTGTTTACCAAAAAAAAAAAAAAAACAATTTAGAATTAAATAATATATTTTGTCCAAGAGCAATATATGTCGAAAGACTATTAATATTTCTGAGATAATGCACGAATTATTATTGCAATTACTATCCTTGTTTTATTGTTATTTTAAATTATCATACGTATTTTACCATACAATAAAATTGTCATTGTCGAAGCTTAACTTTCATTCATAATTTTTAATATTGAAAATAAATAATATTCGACTATAACTTTCATTCATAATTTTTAATATTGAAAATAAATAATATTCGACTAATTAATTAACTACATTAACAAATTATATGAAGAATGGTGGATTCCTATAACTTTCTTATTTTCTTACTTTACAAATTTTTTATTATGAACTTAAATAATTAAATTAGTCTCTACCCCTAAGCCCATCTACACTAGTACAGCCTCATTTTTGTCATATTCTTTTAGCAGAATCTTATTTGCAATAGGAAGATTGATAGATTTTTAAATTGAAAGAGAAAATTGATTGATTGATTGGTTAAAATAAAGGGATAAAAGAAGATTGGTTTATATGATATTAAAAACAATCTATAAAACTATACTATATAAGTAAATTATTTAATCGTGCCTTTTAAAAAGAAATAGCTTTAAGATTTATAAAATTTGAATTTCAGTATGAGGGAAAGGCGTCAAATATTTAAAACCATGTCACATAATAATATAATATTTATAATTCCATGTTCCCTTGAAAGAAAAAAAAATACCTTAAAATCCTCAAAAAGGAGTCAAAGGAGAGGACTGGAATATGGGGAATGGAAAGTAAAAGGTAAACAAATCGGACGGCCAGGAAAGCATCAGAAATCCGAGGAGTTGACTCATGAATTATGAATTGGCGTCGAAGAAAGTGCCGGCAGTACAGTGATCGGCGGTGTGTCAAGGATTTTAAAATACTAATAATGGCAATAAATTTTATATATATATATATATTCTTTTGGCTTGTATTTTCTATTATATCTTTGAATAATATATTTTTTTGTCTCTAGATTTTTTTCTCCAATTTTTATTTAGTTCATAAATTTTAAAATACTAAATATTTAATTTTTAAGTTTTGAGTTTTATGTCAATTTAGTCTCTAAATTTTAAAATGTTACAATTTTATCCTTAAGATTTGAAACCCATTGATCTCATTAATAAAAGTGTGAGTGAAGTTTTATTTACTATTTCTCTACTAATAGTTTTGTTTTATTTTGGTTCATGTGGTTCGAGATTTTATATTTTTAATCTCAATTTTTATTAAATACTCACTTTCAATCATTAACATCAATTTTTATCAATTAATTAAAAATAATATGAAGTTAAATTTTAAATTTTATTTTAAAACTGATAAAAATAGTGAAACTTAAATAATTATAATTATTTTAAAGATTTTTTAATTTATTAGCATAAATTAACTCTGAAACCATAAAGTGAATATTTAGTAAAAAACGGAGTTGAAAGTGTAAATTTTGAAATATAGAAACTAAGTGAAGCAAAACTCAATCTCAAGGGTAATATTGTAGCATTTTGAAATTTAGTGACTAAATTGAAACTAAACTCAAAACTTAAAAACTAAATGTATGAAACCTATAAACCAAATAAAAATTAGATCCAAAACCTGGAGACCAAAGTATTTGTCCTTTTTTTTTTTCTTTTTCAATTATATTCTAAATCAATTATCTAAAATAAATAATTATTTATTTGTAGGAATAATTATTTTTGTCATTAAAGTATGTTTAGTAGAAAACCTACAAATAAATTACTTTTTTAAAAATCAATACAAATAAAAGAAAATTAAAACAAGAGGTTGAATGAAAATAATTTTGTATTATATATTTTGATATATGTATGTGAGTGTGTATTTGAAAGTTAGATGTCAATTTAAACTATTATTTAATATATTTCAAATCGACATACTAAATATCAGATTAAATAAAAAAAAATATATTAATTAATTTAATGATTTATGTAATAATATATATATATATATATATATATATATATATATATATATAAGTTTTATTTTATAATATAATATATTTGAAATATATGACGTTATATCTATTTTAACTGAAAAAATAATAAAATTGAATTTATAGCGCAAGTAATGTATTAAAAAGACGACAGTATTTAAAAGAATATTTAATAAATCTATGTAAAATAATATATCATACCATGACATGTTAAATTATGAATGGTATTAGATAACATTGGATTACATCTTAAAACTTAATTGACAATGAGATCAGTAACTTATCAATCTTTTAAAGATTGCGAGGTCTTCTAATTTTTTTTGATGTGACATCTAAACATGTTTCTTAAGATGGTGCCTCTTTTGAATTTATTACTATTAAATCGAACTCTAATTTTTGTTTTTTTTTATCCAATAGATGTTTGAATTTTTATGCTATCTGATACTATATTAGATAATATAAGGTCACATTCCAAAACTAATAGTTGATGAGAAAAGTAACTCACTTGACCTTCAAAAAATTATAAGAATTCATTTACTTTTACAATGTAAGATCTTCTATATCTTGAAAATTCTCTTTTTTTTTTCTTCTTTTCTTTAACAAAAAAAAGAAAAAAAGAAAAGACAAATCCTTCTCGTATTAATATACTTATAGAGATTATTTATACCAAGTTAGAGTAAAAATTAAAATAATTATTCTTTTTTGAAAAATAAGAGAACTCGTAAAATTAAGGGCAAATATCAATTTATACTCTTAAACTTTGAGGTATACATCGATTTGAATCTTAAACTAATAATTGTATCAATATTAAACCCTCAACCTCAGGGTTGTATCAATTTAAATCTCAAACTTATAATTATATTGATTTAAACCCATTAACTTTCATAAGTGTATTTGTTCGCACGAGGTTTCCAAGGAAACTTAATTCGTGGAATTTGAATTATGTATTTGTATTTGTATTGATTTCTGTATATCAAGTACAATCTCTAATACATAAGCTTTTGATGCTTTTAAAATAAAATATAATATTTGAGGTGGTTGATCTTCTTAGATGATTGGTCCTTTGGGTTTATTGGCTTTCTTGGATGATTGACCTTTGAGCTTGTTGATCTTTTTGGATGATCAACCTTTGGGTTTGTTGATCTTCTTGGATGATCGTTGTTCGTACGAGGTTTTCGGAGAAAACTTGTTTCTTGGAGTTTAAATTGAGTTGATTTTGATGTTGATATTGATTTGATGCGATGTGGTTCGATCTCTAGTACTTGATCCTCTGATTCTCTCTCATTCGAATGCGTACGCTTGATTTGAGGAAGCGAAGCGCATGATGTTCTTGGAGTTGAAGTCTTGGAAGAATGCTTATATCTCTAAAAGACTTCGGTTTTCAATTGTGGTCAGCTTCAAGAGTCTAGGAGTTTTCTGATTGTTGAGAGAATTCTCTTATGACTCTTTGGAATGTAGAATTGTTGACTCCATAAATGAAGATAACTTCTCTATGAGTCCTCAAGTGGGCTTCGTGGGCTTGGGCTTGGGCTTGGTTGGTCTATGTGTTGGGTTGTATGTCCTAAAACTCGCAGTTTGTAGAGTTAAACATTTTCTATTATTAATAAAGATGTTATTCAAACATTTCTTCAATAAAGTTGTTATTGAATTTGTAAATTGCACTTGTAAAGACTAAATCCAATAAACTAAGATCCATGGCTATTATATGAATGCTTGAACTTTATGTGGAGACATAAAAGTGGATCAGGTTCGAGTAAATAGTTAAAATGATCTATAATAAACGAATAAGGTTGAGTGCTTTATTCTGGTAACACTATAAGATGCGGCCCACGCTGTAGTTGTTACAATTTGTTGTAAGATGCTACGAACGAAGTGATCTTGATTCGTTCATGTATTGGCATGAGGAGTGGGGGCGTTTTATGCAATTAGTTTGTGTAAAATTGGACCAATAAATAAGTCACTTTTACTTTATAATGTTGTTTACTGTTTAAGACTGACTATTTTCGCTTAGATGACCTAGGTAACTCGATCTTAATCTTGAGCTGACTATGAACTCCTGTTTATTCGAGATCATCTTTTGATCTGCACAGGTGAGAGTAATCCAACATCACTGCTCAATAAACCTCCCATTTTGGGAATAAAATCGGATAGATAATTGAGGACATAGTTCTGCAAAATGGAATTCACGCCTACCCGATTTAAGGGATAGGAGGTAGGTTGTTCTCTAAGTGTTGAATCTAGGTATTGAACAAGGGGCCCACCCTCTCATTTGCCCGAGAGGAATTTGGTTTAGTGATTGGATCACAAACCAATTGTTCATTAGAAGATCAATGAAAATTAAGGAGCAAGACATAGTTTCGGGGGTAAAACAACATTTGACCTATCCATTATTACGAACAACCTATGAAGGGTTGACTTATTGATTATGGTTAAATCAGGTAGATACAAAATATATCTATGGTGAGGAAAGTACAATTATTAAGCTATAGTGGTGTGACTCGGTAGTTAACGAATATTGATTAATTCGGTCTAAAGTATTTTAGCCAATTAATTTCAAATTGTTGGAGCTCTATAGGTCTATAAGGTCCTTCTACTAGCTCACAAGTTCTCTCTACTAGCTCATAAAACATGAATACCTTGAATTGATAAATTGAATGAATTTGGAATGATATCAATTTGAAGTGTTCAAATTGAATTTAGGGTTTGAATTTGAATAGTTCAAATTCAAATCAGGGTTTATATAATTATATTTGATATAATTAATTAAACAAAATTAATAATATTTAAATATTAATTACATGAATAGGGTTCATATTTAAAATTAGACGTGTGATTAATTTAATATTTTATATTAAATTATTATTAAATTTGTTTAATGAATTAATATCATTTTTTTCAAATTTAATTCAATTTAATTTTGAAATTTTGATTTTAACTAATTAATTTTGAATTAATTAAAATTAAAATTATATTTGAAATTTGGATTTTTCCATTTTTCCACCTAATGGAAAAATCCAATGTTCTACCACTTAGTGGGTGGAACTCTACAATTCACGCATCTATCCCAATTTAATCTTCAAACGGTGTCTTTTACCGAATTCATTGATGCCTGCATGTAGTTGAAGAATAAAATCACTCCAATTTTGTGTGAATTCGGTGGAGAGGAAGTGGAAGAACTAAAAAAAAGTTCAATCTGAGTTATTTTCCCTCACATGAAAAAAAAATCCCTTCCCCTTCACAAATTCAACTCAATTGTGAGTCTCACCACTCAAATTCAAAGCTGATAATAGTAGAGAAGACCTTTTGGTGGTTCACTAAAGATTTGGAGCTGAGGATCCATGATGAGCAGCTTGCATTGGAGAATCTTCAAAGGTATGTGTTGAAACCTTTTTAACTACTTATGAACATGCTTATTTTGATGTCAAGATTAAGGAATTAGAATGCTTAATGATCATGTTTTCTTCCGCGATTTGTTTCTGTATTCCAACACTATAAGCCTGGTCCTTGGGCTCGATTAGTTGGTTTTAGGCTTAATTTGACATTTGGGTCTAATTTAGCCTATTTTTGGACTTAGTTGGACTTTAAACCCAAATAATATCAAATTAACCAAAATTAATTTTATCCCATTCTATTCAACTTCAATTTGGGACGATGTCTAACTCCTAATTGGTTCCAAATTTGACGATTTAGATTTTTGTCATTAATTTAGTAAATGATGTGACAATTTGTGATTGGTTCAAAATTTTTCAGTATCAATTTAAACATTTCTTCAATTTGAGTTTAAAAATATCATGAAAAACATTTTATTTTTTCAATTAAGCTTACAAATTATTATAAGTGAATTGATTTAGAACCTTTACTAGATTAAATGCATAAATTCTTTGACGTGTGTAAGACTTCTACAAATGTCAATTAACCAAAATTGTCGATTATAATTTGAATGGACAATTTTTAAATAAATCTAAATTGAAAGTCTAAATTGATTAATTAAGTAAGTTCAGAAATTTAATTGATAAAATTACAAGTTTCACATAATATTTGTTTTAATAAAATATAATGGATAATTTAAATTGATATACTTTTAAAAATTAAAAGTTTAAATTGATACAAAAAATATAATCTCAAAATTGAAGAGTATAAATTGATATTTATCATAAAATTAACGATTAAAATAAAATAAAAAGAATTCTGTAAATAAAATGTTTATTATTTAAGAAAAAGGTGGGTGGAGAGTTTTTGTTTTTTCTTTTTAACAAAAAAAAAAAAAAAAGGTGCAAAATCTTTTACTGCTTTATGGCTTTAATGGACTGTCTCCAACCTCTCTGTGTGTGTGTCTTTGTTGGCTGTCACTATCATTAGTTGGCATTGGGACTTGAAAACACAAAGACCTATGCTTTCAAATTATACAATCCCTCTCTCTTTCTCTGCTTTGCATATTACAACTTTAATCTTACTTTACAAATTTCGCAATTTAATTAATACGAAGGATAAGTGCTAAGGATTGAATTTTATTTATTTTTCCTTTTCTTTTTATTATAATTATTTTTAATTCAACTCCAAGAATCTTATACCTCTTTGTTGGGAACCTGTGAGTAATTAGTAAGGTATCTAGATTGATTATAATAATTATTATTTTTATAAATATTAATTTATATCCCTAAATTTTAGAGTTTGTATTAATTTAAATCGTAAATTAAGAATTGTATCAATTTAAACATTAAACTAATAATTATATTAATTTAAACTTTAAACTTTTATAAGTGTATCAATTTGAATCCTTAACTTTCATAAGTGTATCAATTTAAACTCTATATTTTTATAAATATATCAATTTAAATCCCGAACTTTCATAAGTGTATCCAAATAAAACATAACAAAAGGTTTAAGTTGATTCAATTATGAAAGTTCATGGTACAAATTGATTTACTTATAAAAATTCAAAGTTTAAATTGATACAATTATTGATTTAGGGTTTAAGTTGTTGATACAATCTACAAAATTTATGGTTTAAATTGATACCATTATTAGTTTAGGACTTAAATTGATACACCATCTAAATTTTATGGATATAACTTGGTTTTTTCTTATTTTTTTAAAAATTAAAAGTATGAATATTTTAATAATTATTGTTTTAAATTTTTATTCAAATATTCGAATCTCTATTTTATTCAGGGTAAGGCGGTTTCATAAAATTATTTTGGGAGGCCAAACTTAAAAATATAATAATAATAAAATAAAGTTCGGTTACACTCGTATTGACAACAAATATAGTGAATTCATAATATGTAAATTAATAACTTATGATAATGGTGGTTATTATTTAAGTTAATAAATGGTTAATAAATTTTAAAAATGCTATATCTATATTTTTTAAAAAACAAATTAAGTAACAATATTTAATTAGTTCTAAAAAAAATCACATACTTATTAATAAACTAAAACTTAACTTATAAATTTGGTTTCTTATCGAATAGGTTCTTAACTTTCAATTTTATATTTAGCATGTCCTTAATTCATTGCTGTTTTCTTTTTTAAAGTTCCCATTATATCAAATACAAAATTTGAAAAGTCACAGTTATTTCATGATTTGAAAGCTTGCATTAAAACTAAGTATCTAAATATCCAAACAAACTTATTTTTTAATAATCCAACATAAAATATCACTTGAATCTAAAATAAAACAAGCTAAATCGTTATAAATTTTATCAGGATACAACACGAGGCCACACAATTAACTAAATATCTAACAATAAAACATGTTTTTTTTTTTTTTTAAAAAAAAAATACAAAGGGTACCAAATCAAGATACACTCTTAATACTAAAATACATGATCTTGATTATGTAAGTGGAGGGGAAGAATGAGAAATTTTTTTTGGCAAAAAGGGGAGGAAAAGGGAAAAGGAAGCTCCTTTAAGATGGAGATTATTTGGTATCCATATATCCATATTCATATCGTAAATTGTTGCTTTAAAAAATATTGGGGAAAAGAAGAAGAAAAATGTGGCAATTGGAATAATTTTAGAGGTTCTATTCATTTTTGTCATTTGTGTAGAGGACAGAGATTATGATTAAAGTGAGTGTGTTTATTTATTTGCGTTAGATTTTTCTTTTTGGAAAAAAAAAATTATATATTTAGTAATTAATGGACAGATTTGTGTTTCGTGGCTACCACTCTCAAACGGCTCTTCTTTTGGGAAAAGCAACAAAATAAGTAACCAAATCAATACCTTATTCCATTAGCTGTTTATATATAGTACCATTCCATGTCCACCGTTTTTTTTTTTTTTTTTTTTTTTTTTTTTTTTTTTTTTTTTTTTATGTACGAGAACAAAGAACCTCTAATTTTAGATAGATTGATAGTATAAATTAATTATTAAAATTCGTATCAAGTTTAAGAAAACTAAAAATGGTCGTTTAAAATTTGTTTTTCTCTAAAAATTTGACTATAAATTCGAATTTATTTATCTTCAAGAAATTAAGAAGAAGAAGCCCATAATGCTTAAGATGAAATGGTTTTTAAACTTAAACTAATTTATGTGTTACGGAATTTTGTTTTCAAAATTCAATTTAAATTATATTTATGTGTTTTCTTTTCTTTTCTTTTTTTTTTTTTTTTTAATGTGTGAGAAAAAAGATCGAACCTCTAATTTTAAATTGATTGATAATATAAGTTTTATGTAGTTAAATTAAGCTAAATAATTGTTTAATTTATGTTTAAATTAGTTTTATAACTATTATTTTCACTTATAAGTTTTTTAAAATTCAAACCAAATTTTAAAAACTAAAAGTAATAGTTTTTATTTATTTATTTTTTGTCTTTAGAGTTTGATTATAAATTTAATTTATTAAAAAAATTATGAGAAAGTAAACACACATCTTAAAACAAAATAATATGATGAAATAATTTTCAAGCCAAACCTACTTTACATGTTAATAATTTTAACATGGATGGAGATTTGTTTCCAAAATTCTATTTAAAGATATATTTATGTTGAAGTTAAACATAAAAGATTAAGTTTAATATCTATCTCAAGACTAACAAATAATGAGAAAGGTAATTCATATATCTTATCCAATAAAATTTGTGAGTTCACTCCATACCCTTAAGGTGAGGTTCTCAATAATTGTTACGTAAATAGAAAGCGTATTATATATTCGTAACAGAAGATGCATTTAATTAGAAAGATTTGATAAACTAAATGAAGACTTTTAAAACGAAAAGAACTAGATTGATCAAGTTGTTACCAAATCATAAAAGTCGTTTTTTTTTAAACAATATGTGGAGTCGGAGGAATAAAAGTTAAATTAATACCATTCAAATTATAACATTTTTTTATATTTATAACAAATTTAGCTTTGGATAACTTAGCAAAGTTCAAAATTTAGCTTACTAATATGTTCCTAACAAATTTAATTTTGCTTTAAATTCTTAATTTATCTTCTTTTTGTTGCCATAAAATGAATTTTACTATTGAGGTTTGTATTTAATAGTATATTTAATTCATTCGTCTATTTCTACTTTTTTTTTTTTTGTGAAAATGAATGAGATGAAAGGATGGTAAATTAAAGGGAAGAGGAAAGAGGAAGGAGGAAAGAAAAATAAAATCATTAGTTGGTGATCGTCAATGGGTGACTAGCAATGCGAGTAGTGAAGAAAACGTGATGACCCACGACCAACATGATTCATGTCACACTTTCAGTGGTTGGAGCTCGTAGATGAAAGAGCTGTTGTTATTATTATTATTATTATTGTCTTTTTCATTTTTGGTATGAAAATGAATAAGGAGGGAGAGAGGAAAGAAGCAGAAGAGAAGAGGGAGAAAGAAGAAGAAAAAGGAAAAACAAAAAACAAAAACCTAATAGCTAGTGACCTGGGCGGTGGGCGACGAAAAAGATTCGACAATCCACAATTAGCAAAATCAATGCAATAATACTTTAGTATTGAAGCTAAAAAAACAAGGGAATGAAGAGGAGAGGGAAATGGAGGGAGGATGGAAGTGGGAAGAGGGAGAAAGGAAGGGAAAGAGAGAGAGAGATTGATCACGGTTGGTTGGATGGCAACGATTATCGACGATCATTGGTGGCCAGTCATTTGTTGCCAAAGGTCATGGCGATTGGTTGTTGTCGGTCAGTGACGGTCACGACAATCGACTATCAATGGTCATACGATAAGTCACCTACAACCAAACAATCGGTCACCCACGGTCATATCGTTTGGCGACCAACGGTTGATGTTAACAGTCATCGACAATCACTAATTCAAGGTATGAGATGAAGGAAGATTCTTCTCAAGTCAAATCGATGACATTCACTAAAAAATCATATTCTGAACCTATGGATATGATTTATTAATCTCGTGAATTTGATTCTAAGTGACCAATACATGAGCTTGGCTTCAAATGCCCTTAATTCCAAACTCATGGGCCAAACACTTCTTCTAAAAACGAGAGAGTTATAAACTACATGGAATTATAAAATACGGGGAGTTGTGAACTTTTGTAAACTACAATGTAAAAAGTTAATAAAGTATAAAATTAATGTTTTTTTAGCCGTGAGACCCATAAACTCTTTGAACCAAACAAGAAGTAGAGTTCACAACTCTACTCTTTTCAATTTCTACTTGGATTTAGACATATTCTACAAATTTTCATTATTAAATAGCTTTGATTGTCGTTTTTACCAATAATTATCGAATAGATTAATTTTTATGTTAAATCTTAAACTCAAATTAAGTTTTCTATGCGTTGAATTAAATTATTAAATTAAGTTAATTCTTCCGTTCATAATGATTTTCTCTTTATGCTAATGTATGGATAAAGTGAACCTTTCTCCATCAATTAAAGGAAGCACGTTTGAGATTTGTAAATAATTACGAATCTAAACTGTACTAATTAATATCACATAGTTCAAATTATAATCAAGTATTCGTTTCAGAGTGGATTGTTAATTAAATTAATTAATTAATAACTAACTGGACAATAATATTGCTTAACCCCTGACAGCTCATCTGAGTTTGACTGTTCACGTTAATATTTAATTAATCTATTCATAATTTCAATTATTAGTTATGGATAGATAAAGACTGTTTTCCCCTCCAATAACAAAGCATTCTTCATAAACTATCTTCATATTATATTGTAATTTATATCTTTTTCCACACGATTTTTAAAATATAAATTATATTTTAAAGTTAGTTGAACTAAATGAGGCAATTTAGAAGCTCATTTAAATAATGTGGTAGTTTGGATGAAAATGAAATCCAACTTTGCAAAAATCAATTCATGATATTAAATGTAAAGTTTGATCCCTATATTTTTTTTAAAAAGTTTTATTTTGTTTACAATATTTAAATCATATAAAAAATAGAGGAATTCAATCATTCAAACATCTAGAGCATGGTATGTATGCCTAAACGAGTTAAGTTATGCTCAAATTAGTATATTTGATCAATAGTTCATTTTTTTTTTTTTAAAAAAACATACATAGTTATTCCACAACTTCTTTAACTAATGTAACCATTCTTACAAATCAACACGAGTTCATTCAACATGTTTTGTCATTCCTCACATGTTTCCTTGAAATTTTTCTAGGAGGTTACTTGAATTACTCCAAGCTAAACTTACTTAACTTTGGAATTCTTATGATCGAGTCATAAAAAAGGAAGTTACACATTGTTTGATATAGATAATAAGTTTCATTTCTTTTAAATATTTCTTAATCGTACTCTAATCTTGTCATTATATTTACTTTCTTAACTTCATCCTACTGATCTAGATCTTCTCTTTCAAATGTGATCTTGGTTTATTCATGTATTTCTCTTGAATTTGGACATTAAAATTAATATTATTCAATACATCTTACTTTTTAATGCCTAATATTATCTTTTCAAAAGATGATATTATATTTTGAAAAAAACTATTTAAAAAACTACCCCATTTCAAGATATATATATAACTTGTGTATTAAACTAGTACATCTCTCAAAGTTGAATAAAAGTTTTGAGAGTTAGGTTGACAAGTGAGGGATGATGGATATTCCTCAATTGTTGTGAATTTAATGCAAGCATACATATGATTACATAACATTATGATATTGGTTGTTGAAGGGTTGTTTTCAAACTTTCAACTTTTTCTTCACTTTTGGCCATCAAAACTTTCTCTTACAATCCTCCCAAATTTCCATATGGAATCCAACTTTAATTTTTTCAGCACACAAGTGGGATCTTTCTCCATGTACTTCAAACTTTAATCAATCTCTTCCTCAATTGTGCATTGTCTATAAGAAGAATATAATCATCTCATGCCGTCCACATTATAATGTTCTCACATACATATACATCTGTTGCTATCAAATTTAATGTTTCATGTCCCCATGAAATTAAATTTGATATTTTTTCGAAAACGTTAGATCAGATGTCTATTGTATATCAATTTATACTAATTCAAACCATCAAAACTGAAAACTTTATTTTATCATTTAAATATCCTCGTCTAAAAAAGATGTGATATGTGTTTGAGAGGTATTAAACTTTGATTTTCAAAGTATATATATTTCTAAGAAATATAAGACAATTAAACATGTTAAATTTTGTTTCAACTTAATAGTATGAAGGTTTGCTATATATGTTAAAAATCAATATTCAAATATATATATTAGGTCAAAATTCAAGGTCATTGCTTTTTTGATTGTTTATACAATTTCTATTTTTTTTTTTTAAAGTAGGCAATTATCACTTGTAATTAAGTTCTTTTCTAGAACTATATTAAGAAGTAAAAATTCCCCCACCTCATTGAAAATAAAAACCGTGTTTAAATTGATTTGAGAAAAAATATTTTTCAAAAATCTATTTTTATTTAAATATTTTTTATCAAAACTGTTTAAAATAATATTTTAAAAGCTATTTTGAGTGGTTGTCAAATATTTCAATTTTTTTTCTAAAATACTTTATTTTAAAAATTAAACATTTGAAAATGTATTTCAAATGCATCCTACATCTTTAAAAAAGACTACCTCTATCATTTTCAAGCTAATTAAAACAAATAATGTCATATATTACCCAAAAACAAAAAAGTGAAGGTAGAGTGTGGACTATTCATGTTCACAAACAGCAAATTATTTGTTTACATTGTAATGAGGAGGGAGATGTTTGTAAGTCTTTGAAAAAGATATTGAATTTTTGACTCATATTGCTTTTTCTCTCTCACAAAATGTCACAGTCTTATCCACAAATGTTACCAAAATGACTAGGCCATGAACCATATATACATTAATACCAAAAAGGGTTTGCCAAACTCTCCTCATCTTAGTATTAAAAAAAAAATGAAAGTCTCAACTCTTTTTCACAATCCATTTGTCATCTGTCCATATCAATTCATATACATCATCTCATTTTTTCCATATGCTTTTTTTACACTTAAAAAGTTTAATAATGTGAACATAGATTTGCATTGATCAGAATTGAAAAAGAATAAGTGGTTACTAGCTCTTTTCCTATATGAAGATCTTTGGACAGAGATTAAGAGTCTGTTTAGATTGATTGGAGAAAAAAAATTATTTTTCTTCTTTTTGATAAAATTTGTTTAAAACACTTTTTGGAAGTGTTTCAGAAACTTTTTTCGAATGGTTATAAAATACTTCAATTTCCCCCCTAAAGTTATTTATTTTTAAAATTAAACACTTGAAAAGTTAAATCAAATATATCCTGAGAAAATAAAAAGCTACAAGATTATAGGTCGTAATTATATAAAATAGAAGTTGTTGAGTATTTTAAATTAACATTTCTTTGTTAGGAAAATATAACCATTTGGTCATTATTGAGAGAGTAAGGGGACTTTTGGGACAAAGAATTGGTTATTATAGTTCTATGTTATTCTAGTTGGGTTATAATAGTTTGTGTTCGGAGTGTAGATTATTTTAGATTGGATTAATATAATATGTGTTTGAGGTGTAAACTATTTTAGTTTGACAAGAAAATAGTAAGTACCGTAACAAAAAATAAATGATGAAATATTAAAAATTGTAACAAATAGTAAAACTATAGTAAATGGGGATTTTGAAATAATGTTGACTGTAGCTAATTTAGGATTTTGAAGTAGTATTTACTATAATAAAAGGTAATTATTATAGTTTTAGGATAGTTTTTGCCCTAAACGCCCTAAGTTTTTTTTGAAGTCTTTAGGAAAGTGTTTTACTTGTTAAAGGTAGAGATGTAAAAGCATTACCTATGGCTAAAATCTAAAGCTGCATGTTTTTCTTACTTATATTGTTGAGATTTATGTTATTTTGAACCTGTCTTTTTTTTTTTCTTTTCTTTTCTTTTCTTTTTTATGGGAAATTGCAAAACCAATCCTAAAGAATAGTGGTAATTGCAATTACACCCTCAAATTTTCAATTATAAAAATTTAGTCTACTAACTTATGTAAGTGTTAAAATTGAACCCTCAAGCTTACAATTTACCATAGTTGCAAAAATTGAATACTCAAATTAAACTTATACAATTGTTACAATTTGTACAATTATGTAAGTTTGAGAATCTAATTTTAACACTTGTAGAAGTTTGAAAGCTCAATTTTTGTATTAAAAATTTGATGATATAATTACAATTGTTATCATATTTTAGGAGTGGTTTTTACAATTTGTCCTTTAAAAAAATAATAATGAAGTATTGATGAAAATAGAATAGATTTAATCAATGCAAGAAATATGCTTGATTTGTGTCTCCTAATAACCAGAACAAATGTAGTGTTTCCTAATAATTAGGGATGACTATGACACCTATTGTTTCCATTGCATGAATTGTGATTGTAAGAACGAATGAGTAAGTTTATTATGCACCTAATACATTACTCGTAATTGGATGTGTTTCATGTGATCCATGTGGACAAGTTGTTTGGGTATTTGCCATTGTAATATGATTGACTTATTTATTACACACAAAACTTGAACAACGTATTTCTGTAACATGTTCCATGTCGTGTTGATTCTGACTTTGGTTTCTTATATGTGGTTATGTGTAGTGCATATTTACTGGTATGTCTTTCTATCCTTTGCCATATTGTTGGAAATGACCTACATCGCAGTTCAGAAATGTTATTAACATATTCTATTTATCAATAAAATGTTGTTGAGTTTTTTATTGCATCCTTCTATGAAAATCCAATAAACGAATCCATGATTATAACATAAATACTTTAACTTTATGTGGTGACACAAAAATGGATCAAGTTTTAGTTTGTAGTCAAAACGGTCTATAAGTATACGAATGAGATTGAGTACCTCATCCTGGTGACACTATTGGATGTGGTCTATTTTGTATACTGTTACAAATGATGTGATCCAAAAATCATTCATATAGGGACATGTGAGTGAGGGCATCATGTGCAAAGAGTTCGCATTAGACCGGACCTCGAAATAGTTACTTTTCTTTATAACAACCGTTTACTGTTAAAACTGACTATTTCAAACTCAATGACCTAGGGTAACTCGATCTTAATCCTGATCTAATTATGAACTTTTGTTTATTTGAGATTATCCTTTGATCTACATAAGTAGGAGTATTCCAACAGTACTGCTCAATAAACCTCTCATTTTGGGGATAAGATCAGATAGATAGCTAGGGACATAGCTTTGCAATATGGAATTTACTCCTACCTGATTTAGGGTTAGCAAATGAGTTGTTCTCTTAAGCATTTGATGCCTTGTCTTGAACAATGGAGCCCCACCCTTTCATGGAAAAGAGGGTTATAATTTATAAGTTGGACTATAAGTTAATTGTTCAATGGAGGATCAGTGGGAGCTCAAGGAGCAAGATGTGATTACAAGGGTAAAACGGTAATCTTTTACCCAACTGTAAATACGAATGACCTGTAAAGGATTGACTTACCGATTATGGTTAAAATGGACAAAAATATATCTACAGTGAGGAGAGTGCAACTATTGAGCTATAGTGGAATGTCTTGGTAGTTAACGAATAGTGATTAATTTGGTTTAAAGAGTTTAACCAATTAATTACAGTTATTGGAGCTCATGATCTGTAGGTCCATAAGGTCCCTCTACTAGATTAGTAAATTGATTAGTCTTAATAAGATTTGAAATTAGGGCTTAGAATTTGAAATGTTCAAATTCAATTAGGGTTTCTATTTACTATATTCGATACAATTAAAATGTTTAATTTTATCAAAATTAAACGAAATTGGAGAAATAATTAATGTTTAAAATATGATTTAAATATTAATTGTATAATATAAATTTCATTATGATGGAATTATTTATTTATTAATTTAATATTAGATATTAAATTAACAAAATTAATTAAAAGGTTTAATTAATTAAGTTTTATTTAAAAATTAATTAATTGATTTTTTTTTTATAAAACTAATAAATGGAATTAAATAAGTTTAATTTAAAAATGATTTTGGAAATTATTTTTTGGATTTTTTTTTAAAATCTTTTTTCAAAGTGGAGATTTCCAAAATGTTGGAAATCTCCATTATGTATTGAACTACCTTATTCACAACTCCATTTTCTCCATGAAGTTGGAGCTGCCCTTCATGTAAGCCATGAATTTGCATGGTGAAAGCTCTATAAATTGAAGTGCTGTGATGAATAATGATTCATGCTTACAAGAATTTCAAAAGAAACTCTGCAAAAATCACCAAGCCCCCTTCAAATCTCATATACATCCAGCTCAATTTAGTGTTTCCACCGCACAATCCCTCTAAGAGAAAATCTTGGTGGTTGTCTACTTGAAGATTGAAGTTCTTTCATGTGGAACTCAACTGGACTTGAAGAGGATACTTCAAAGGTATTGTGTTCAACAAACCCTCTTCTGTAAAAGTTACTTTGAAGCATGTTTTAAACTCAAATTAAATATGATTAGAGTGCTTATTGATTCTGTTTTTCTCCGCTGCACGTTAATATACTCTAACACACATGTCTTGCAACATGCTAGGACATTGTCAAAAACTTGTAGAAGTTTGAAGTCTCGATTTTTATAATTGAAAGTTTGATCATATAATTGTAACCGTTACCATTCCATACTTTAGGGGTAGTTTTTGCAATTTTTCATTTTCTAAAAAAAAATATATATATACTCTTGAAAGTAATTTTAGAAGGGACAAACACTTTGATAAGTTTTTCTTAAAATGAGTATAATTAAGCGTAGTTAAGCTTCAAAATATAACATGATTCACTTTAATTTAAGAATACTTTTGTTTGTATTATTAAATATCATGAAAGCTTGATAAGTACAAGGATAATGACAACAAATTTTTATATTTGATTTTAAATAGGTTAAATTATAAGTTTAGTCTACAAATTTTTATGTTTGCATATTGAGTCTCTAAATTTTATAATTTTTTCAAATTGCACATTGAGTTTCTAAATTTTACAATTTTTTCAAATGGCACATTGAGTCTCTAAATGTTACGATTTTTTCAAATAAGTGTTTTCAACTTTTATATTTTATTATATTTGATCTCTAAATTTTAAAAAGTATCTAATAAATCATTAAATTTTCAATAGCTCTATAAATTTTTAATTTTATGTTTAATAGATGATTAACTTATTTGCCGTTTTCTAAAAGTCATGGACTTTTTAAACACTATACATGTAGATGTATGGAAGAAATTAGCATCAACAAGAAACAAACACTTGAAAGAAACAAACTTTTATTTAAAAATTATAAAGTAGATACTTTTGAGAGAGCGATACAATGATCAAGTAAATTGTTCCTATTTTTCACACACACAAGAAATAAAACAAAACAAAAAAAAAAAGAATCAATTTTTTTTTTAAAAAAATTTGCCACGTGATACTGTTTGGACCGACACAAGAGGTGTATGCTCCAAGTTTTTTCCATCTCACATTCACACACTCACTACTCACCACTCAATGATCTCTGCCTAGTACTCACTCCTCTAACTTTGCCTAACAAGGAATCAATTTCTATTTATAGAAAGAGATTCTTCGAGTCCAATCAGTAAAATCCTTTAAAAGGTGATGAAAGACTAAAATATTTCTAGAGCTTTTTAAAATTTTTATTTACAAATTTCAAAATAATTGTAGAGAATACTATTTATGTAGATACTTAGATATGCTTTTCAAGTTATTTATTTAATTATATAATTTCATTTCCATGATTATTTGATAAATTAATGATGATTGTACTTAGGCTAACCTCAAATGACTATTACTTTTAGAATTAATAATTAAATGTAATAATATTTTTAAAGAATTACAAATATAGATAAATTTCTCAGGGATAGATTTCATGGTTAATAAACTCTTACCAGTGATATAATTTATCATTAATAGATTTTGAAAGCTAGATTCAAATGGTGCTATATCTGCAATTTTTTTTATATTACATTATATTTGCTAATATTTTGAGCATGATGGCTAGATTTACAACGACATGTTATATTTAGTTACGAGTATGTAGGGTAATTTGCTGATTTTGCTGGACTTGAATTGGAACAGTTTGATGTACCCATTAACGGCCCAATAAATCCAGAATGGAAACCCAATTAGAAGCTGGCAGCCCACATGCTTGGTATAAATGGGCCATTGTAAGAAAAAATAGGGTTAAATATAGGGATTTTAATCTCTGACATCTTTCCTATAATTCTGGACAAGATTAACTTTTTCATTTTTTTTTTTTTTTGTTGAAAATCATAATATTATTTTGTGTATTACGCCGACAGTGGAATAATGGTAAGTTATGGAAATAAATTTCTCAAACTATTATATTCCTTAAATTCAATTTTACATTAAATTGGGTAGGGAATTTACGAAAAGATTCTTGTTTTTAAATTTGAGACAAGGTTTAATTTTAGAATTTTTTTTTTCAAGAAAAATTTTACAAATAGAAAAAAATATCAAACCATTTAAAAAATAACAAAAAATATTAATAGATACTAAAAGAAAAGTCTAAAATAATTAAATTTTACTATTTTGTATAAATAATTTTCCTCATTTTATTTTTATTTTTATTTTATTATTATTATTATTTTTTAAATAAGGCCAATAAAGTATGAAGATTTAATTTATACTCTAGAATTTCGCCACCGAATCATATATAGTAGGTGCCATATTTGATTTTAGAAGATTTTCATATACTGTGTTCTTTATTTTCTTTTCTAGGTTTATTTGGTTTATTTCGTTTTTGCATATTTCGTAATTGTCTTATATGGTTACAAATTTTGTATTTAGTTTCTTATGTGTATCTATGAGGTTTATTTCAAATACATAGTTTTGAGAAAAATATTTCCAATGTCACTGATTAGGGAGGTCCATGATTGTAGATTCTGATGAGGGAGATGAGTTGGAAGCATTAGAGTCATACCAAGAGTCAGTTAATGAGAATGAGAAAGAAGATGTGCCTAATTTAGATAATGAAGTCCAAGTGATTAAGGTTGAGATTGAGAAGCCTTATGTCCCCTCACCTGTGAGTCCTCTTGTCATTGATCTTCTTCCATATTCTTATAAGCCTGGTTAGTAGAGATGTCCACGGGCGGGGCGGGGTCGGAGATGTCGTTCCCCATCCCCGCTCCTCATTTCATTCCCCATCCCCGTGAAATTTTCCACGGGGATCGAGATGGGGATTCCCTGCGGGGAATTCGCAAGGATCGGTTCCCCATGGGGAATTTTTCCCCATTATTATTTTTTTTTTGTAAAAAAATCAATTAATTTAAATCACTAATGTGAGCAAATTTTAATTAAATAATTAACTTTATCACTTTATCATGATTAGTTTTATATGACAATTTGAATTTAAAGATAAATTACTCAAATTTTGACCTAAAAAAGCTAATTAATTTTTTAGTAGAAAGACATAAATATAAATCAAATTATTCACATATATAATCTAATTTTAAACATTCAATTTAAACATATTCATTATCTTTCCCAATAAATAATCAAATTTGAAATTTAAATGTAATATTTTATAATAATTAATAATAACATAACATTAGATAACTATACTAAATAAATAAGTAAAAGCTAATCGGGCGGGGACGGGGAATGCATTCCCATCCCCGTTCCCATTTAGCTCACGGGAAATTTTTTTCCCCACTCCCTCCCTGCCTAATCGATAATCCACGCGGAACCCCATCTCCATGGGGAAATTGGACATCTCTACTTGTTAGTTTGAGCCTGCTTTTAATTTTCAGTCTTTTTATTCTCCAAAATTTAAAAATACCAAAATAATTTTTTGCTTTCATGTACCCAAAAGAAGATAGATAGTCAGGGCTTTAGTTCGAATCTCCAGATGACTTTCTTCAACCGCCTCTATTCCAACAGCTAGAGATAATCAAAGTTCATGTTCTTCCTCTTCCTCAGCTAATTCTTGACCGCTTTGCCACCTTAATATCAAGGAAGCCCACCCCAATATCATGAACGCAGAGCGCCGACTGTAACACCCATGATGCTGTCGCATAATAGAAAGACAAAGAAATGAAGCTACCTCAATATCTTTTTATCAAGGGTGAGGTTAGGAACCTAGTCACTTTACACCTAGTTGTCTTTGCTGTGATCAGTTAGGACACCTGGGAATTGACTAGGTACGGTTCCCTGTCGTGGATCTAGTGCCCTTAGGTAAAATGATGCAAGTTTAGGGCCATTTTTTATTGAAAAAAAAAAAAAGAAAAAAATAAAAAGACAAGGCATCTTATTGGACATATTACACTCTTGAAATGTGTGGATGCTTGATGATTGGTGCATGACCCAAAGTAGGGGAAAGCTGGAGAAGCTCTCTTGAACCTAACTTTAGTTCTTGTGTTTTGAATTAAATGTGAATTGCACACACACGTGGGAGATGATGAGATTTGACCTTGGAATCTTTTAATGTTGGGATTGTTGGGGTTGATGCCCTAAACTCTCATTGGGTCTTGTAGTTTATAAAAACTATATTGAACAAACGTTTGTGATGTAATAATATGAGATATTTTCTTCACTGTTGTCTATGAAACATGAGATGTTTTATTTGCTTTACCACAAACCAATAAACTAAGACCCCTGGTTGTCGTTGTAACTTAAGCATGTATATGGGGAGACATACAGGTGGATCATGCCTTAAGTGATGACTAAAATGGCCTATAGTTATCCTGGTGACACAATAGATACGGCCCGTTTTGTAGATAGTTACAAATGTTGTGACGTGCTATAGATGGTCTGATTCTGATCATTCATGTGGAGACATGTGAGCAGAGGTCTCCTATACAAAGGAGTTTGTATAAGACCGGACTACGAAGTGTGTAGTCTCGTTATATAACGTTGTTCATGACAGAGACTTTACTTCATTAGGATGATCATAAGTAACATGACCTTAATCCTGAGTGAGTTGGGAACTCTTGCCTTTGAGGGTGGTCCTATGGTTTGCATGGATATGAGTGGCCAGATTGTCGACTCAAACCTACCACTTTGGGGATTCGTCTGATTTAGAAACTGGAAACTTAGCTACACAAGATGGAATTCACTCATTCCCTGAAGTAGAGGTAAGTAGATAGATTGCTCCCTTAAGGGCTGATTCCGGGGCTTGAACGATGTGGCATCACACACTTTTTCATGGTTTGAGAGGTGTCCATTCATAGTAGGACTATAAAATATTGTTCACTATAGAGATCAATGGTATTTAAGGAGTTAGATGTAACTACAGGGGCAAAATGGTAAATTGGTTCAACTGTACTTACGAGGATCTGTGAAGGGTTATCGTACTGTTGATTGGTTATATCCAATGGACACAGAAATATATATGTGGTGAGAAGAGTGCAGTTGTCGATCTTTAGTGGAGTGCCCGACAGTTAACGGATGGTGGATCTTGTGGTTAAAGAGTTTAGTTAGCTATTCACATATCGTTGGAGTTTCAAGCTACAGGTCCATAAGGTCCCCTTGATAGCTCAATGGATTCAAGTTGAGAATCAGTTTGTGGGTCAGTTTGAAGTGTTCAAATTGACAAGAGGAAGTTTGATTATATATGATATGATTAAACTGGTTCAATTATATATGATATAGTTGACATGATGTATGTGATATATTACCTGGAGGAAAATGATGTAAAGATGATTTATATCAAGTAAAGGAGAAAATGACTATGGTTTAAATGTTGCATATGATGTGATATCAAAACTATATGTCATAAATATAATATGATAAGTTAGTTATTATATTTGTTTATAATTAAAACAATTATGAGATAATTGTTGGTGGTTTTCTCCATAACCATGCGTGAAAGTTGGAGTTTGAATTCAGTTTTCATAACTGAAAGGATAAAATGAATTTTTTTTTTTTATTTATAAAGAATCGGATAATCACTTCATAAGTTGTACACTGTTTATCATTTAGCTTATGAGAGCCTACACGACAGCTCAAGTGATTCTTAAACGATCGTGTACACATGCAGTTTCCTAAACGATCGTGTAGCTTTTACTAAGCGATCACATGCCTGAGCGAGATTCACTAAACGATCGTCTAAACGATCAGACCTATTTTACTAAATGATCGTGCACCTTTACTAAACAATCAAGCACCAGTCTATACGATGGACTCTAAACTCTCCCACTTGCTTGGTCGTTGAATACGATCGTTATCTTCTCCTTCTCTCTACCAAATCCAACAGAACCCATACCTCCTGGATTCTCACTCCGAGAATACCAAAGTCACTAAATGGTGGTGTCCAAGTTGCTGCTTGTTCGTGTAAAAGACTGTTTGTTTGCTGAGCGACAGCAAGATTTGCGTAGACGATTGGCTTGGCGTTGCAGCAACAACGAGAGGTGTTGTTCTTGACGAAAGTGAGAGAAAGGCAGAAGAAGAGTTCTTCAAAGGTGAGTCTCTCGGTCCTTTGTATTTAATTTATTGAAAGCATGCCGTAACTTATTCTGAAATGCATAACTTGTATGTATGTTTGTGAATGCTTGTAATTCTGTCACAATAAATTTGGAACGCTCTTGCTTCCTCTCATAGGTTCTCTTTGATAAAAGTTCCTTCAATTGGTATTATCAGAGCCAGGTTCTGATATTTCAAATCCGTTGATGTATAAAATAGCATTTACATTCTTGGTGGGTGAAGCATGTCTACATTCTGTTTAAGTGTTAAATAGTTTTGTGGATGTAGATTAATGGATTTTCTGGGATGATGCCTCTGGTTGTTTAATTCTTTTACATTCAAAGTTAATTGTAAGGGCCATTGTGTATTTAGGCGTATTAACTTGCTATCGAGTCTGTAATTCAAAGAGTTTGAGTCAGTGTGAGTCGCTCGTGATGAAGCTTCAAGGCCAGGAGTTGCATTGTCCTTCGAGGAAGAAGAAGACCAAGCGTTGGTTAGATCATGTAAACGATGGGGTAAGCGATTGTTGAGTATGGGTTACTCGGCAGTAAGGAGATGCGCACGCACTAAACGATCATGTAGCTCAGCAAGCTTCATCGCTTAGTTACTGACTACACGATCACGGAATAAAGGTTATTTAAGCACTTGCTCTATGATTGTTTACACAATTGTGCTTCACAACAACATCGTCATTTAAACGGTCGTTTAGACTTGCGCATTTAATGTTAGTGCGCTAAACGATTGAGTGCTTCATGCTTCATCGCATTGTAAATGGTACTCGATCGTTGCTAAGCGATCGTGGATACTCGGCTAGTTTACTAAACGATCAGGGAGGCTTTGTCCTGGCAGTTCAAGGCTCGGTTTGCCTGTGAACCGATTTACTCGTTGGATTTATGTAATAGATAGAATTTTAATTTCCGATTTTTTAGGCTAATCATCTCAGTCCATTAGTCTTTGGTGAATGTACATAGGATGTATGTTTGATTATATGTCATATGGTACGCCATATAGTTGAAATCCCACCTTAGGTTATACATTAGTCATGCATCATCTCTATATTGTAAGTGTTATGATATAGTAGTTTGTATGACTTAATTACATAAGAGCATACTCATGCATCATATAATATAAGAGTTATATTTATGCATGCATTAAGCATAGACATGCATCATCTTTATATTATAAGTGTAAGAGTATAAGGGTGTACAGAGGCATGTTTGCTTAGTTCACTACCAAGTATAAGCGTTATATATAGTAATGAATGAACATTGCATGAAGCATAACGCATAGATTAAATTTATAAGAGTTATAAATACCTAGTTGTGCATGGCAATGTGTATGGGTTTTGGTTGTTTCTTTTATAAGTGTTATAAGGGAAATTAGAACTAAAATCTATAAGAAAGACATGCATGCGAAATTAAGCTTGAATCATGGTTTTAAAAATGTTTTAAAACTTGGTGGAGATAGATATAAGATCACAGTTCTAATGAGATTAGCAACCTAAGGTTTAATCTTTTAATCAGTTTAATAGGATTAAATTGACTAATAAAATATTAAAGGTGTAGCAAATCTATCTATAAGAGACTTTTTGTCTAAGACAGGTTCTGTCTAGGTTGGGGTATTTAAGCTGACGGAAGCGAAATACCCCTACCTGGAAAGGTGAATTAGATAGATTTGATGCATGCATGAAAATTTGAGGACAGTCCGTTAAAGAGTTTAGTGAGACTACTTGAACTTGTTTAATTTCAAAGATAAAAGTTGTTTTTTTTTAGCAAATTAAGACTTAGATAAAATCAGTAGTTAGATGGTCTAAGTTAATGAACCCCTAGGTAGAACATTCAGTGGGAGGTACTTGGAGTATATGATGCTTCATTTAAACCTCTTCGCGTTTCTCCCTTTATGCTCATACTGTGATATCTATCCTTGGCCTCGTGGCACCCTGGGAGTGTCCCCCCTAAAGGATGGTGTTTAGGTAGGTCAATATCCAGGTGAATAGAGAGAATGTTTATAGTAAGTGGGAGCGGGACGTGTGATAGCATATCCCACGGTCTTTCTCATTAGGTTAGATAACGTTTCTGTGTATCGCCTTGAGGCACCCTGGGAATGTCCCCCTATAGGATGACAGTTTTGCACGACTCTTTATCTGCTTCTGTATAGGATAAAGTCTCTTTAGTCTCTTGGTCTAATCTGTTTTTTCCTTATGGTGGGCGCATTAGGGCGAACTCTAGGGTCGAAAATGAGAGGTTACACTTACGTAGAATTGTTAAAGGTTAACAGTTCTGGACCCAAAAATGGTGACTATTAGGATCAGTTACAAAAGTTGTTTCTGCCTAATGGTTGAGAATGTCTCATCCCAGTGAAGGAGCATCTGATCACCCCACCGGTGATGTTTGTCCTGCCTCGTTGGGGCATCATTGCGAAATAGATGTCTTTTCACTTAGAGTACATGGAAACTATTTTGCTAAAACTAAAATTGGTGTTAAAATGTGGTATTTCATAGACTCATTAAGTTTGTTCGTTTTTCAGCAACGTAAATATGGCTATAGCCACATTAGCTCTTTTAAGTATCGAAAAATTGACTGGCGAGAACTACGCTAGTTGGAAACACACGATCACTCAATTTTGATCATCGATGATCTAGGGTTCGTCCTTACAGAGGAGTGTTCTCCTATTCCACCTCAAAACGCCACTCGAAATGTTCAGAAGGCCTATGAGCGTTGGACACGGGTGAACGAGAAAGCTCGAGCTTACATCTTGGCCAATCTGAATGAAATTTTGGCCAAGAAGCATGAGCCTATGGTCTCAACGCGTGAGATCATGGAGTCCTTACGGGGAATGTTCGAACTGTCATCTGGATAGCTCAAGCGTGAAGCTCTAAAATGCATCTTCAACTCCAAAATGGAGGAAGGCACCTTTGTTCGTGAACTGTGCTGAATATGATGGTCCACTTCTATGTGCAGAGATGAATGGGTCACACATCGATGAGGGCAACCAGGTTAGCATCATTTTGCACTTGTTGCCAGATAGCTTCTTGCACTTTGTTAGTAACACTATACTGAACAAAATGGACTATACCCTTACAACTCTCCTCAACGAGTTGCAGACATTCCAATCCTTGTTGAAAAGTAAAGAGAAGAAGGTAGTTGAGACAAATGTTGCTTCATCTTCAAAGAAGTTTCATAAGGGTTTGATCTCAGGAACAAAGTCTGCACCTTCTACTTCTAATACTTCTAAGTGGAAGAAGAAGAATGGTGGTAAGGGAAGGGGAAGGCATCTGTTGACAAGGAAATTTGTTTCCATTGTAATCAGGATGAGCACTGGAAGTGGAATTGTCCTCACTGGATAAAGGAGAGGAAGAAGGCTAAGGTCAAGGCAAAACAAGGTAAGTATGATTTACTAGTTTTAAAAACCTGTTTAGTGGAGAATAATAATTCTGCTTGGATTATTGAGTTTGGGGCCACTAATCATGTTTGTTCTTCTTTTCAAGGGATTAGATCCTGGAGGCAGCTAGAGGCTGGAGAGATGAAGATGCGATTAGGCACCGAGCACGTCGTCTCAACTGTGGAAGTGGGAGGGCTTCAGTTGACTTTACAGAACAAGTGTATCATTTTGAATGATGTTTATGTAGTTCCCGAGTTAACGCAGAACTTGATTTCTGTAAAGTGTCTGATTCGGTGTAAATATACTCTTAATTTTGATTTGAATAAAGTGTTTATTCATAAAGATGGAGTTGAAATCTATTCAGCAAAAGTGGAAAACAACTTGTATGTGTTAAGGTCGTTAGCAACGAGTTCCCTCCATAACATAGAGATATTTAAAACTATCGTAACTCAAAATAAATGCAAAAGGTTTCTCCTCAGGAAAATGCCCATCTTTGGCACCTTCGATTAGGGCATATCAATCTCAATGAGATTGAGAGGTTGGTGAAGAATGGATGTCACACCCCACACCAGATTACCCTCCTAACCTGGATGGAATGGTGACTGCAGCAGTTACCAACCCTTTTGCTGGCACTTATTGCCTATCTTACCTGTTAAATTTTGCTCAAACCCTGAATACATACATATTAACTCAAAATTTAACACATTTACATTACAGAGTTTCACAACATTATTTATACGTGGATATTACAATTAATGAGCCCCATCAAGAATACTAGTCTCTAGAAAGATACATGTGTACTAACTATTACATATCTTCAAATACGCTTCCTTCAACCTGTTTCTTTGAGTGGCAGAGTAGCAGCAGAAAAGTCTTTTGGGAACTGACCACTACCTGAAAGGAAAACATTTGAAAACATGAGCTGGAAGCCCAGTGGGTGACTTAATAAAACATAAATCTCATGCTTAAACTGAAAACTAAAAAACATAATACTGGAACTAAAATATACCAAGCAAACGTGTACATAAAACCTTTAAAACCATTGTATCTGAAACCTGAATCTTAGTTGAGAATGAACATTCATCGCTCTAATTCCCAACGCCAAGCCATTGCTAGATGAGACCCCTACTTCGATCTCTTCATACTGAACTATGGCTAGGAGAGACCCCTACGTCGATTTCTTTAAATATACTGATGGGCATCTCAAGAAACTTTCTCTAAACATAAACATTGATAACTACACTTAACCACCATTAAACATCATTATTCCTTAATTGAGAATGAGCGTATATCGCTCTAGCTCCCAACGTCTGTTATCGGCCACGAGACCCATGCTTTAGTCTCTCTTTGCTGGTTTATGGCCTAGGAGACCCATACTTCGGCCTCTCCTTCAAAACTACCTACGTGCATGTGGAGGTTTCTATGTACCGTCAACACCTTAGGTACATTTATTCAGATACCTTTCTTACCTTCAGTATTCCTTTTCATTGTGTTTAGGAATACCAACGCATGTACTTTGGCAATCTTAGGTATTTAAGCATAGTACATCAAGCTTCACTCAACCTTAGTTTTAACCCTAACGCATGCTTCATACTTTGTAAAATAAATTGGTTTAAATTGTGTTGAACTAGCTTGTAAAAACCATTAACATGCGTTAGACATGGAATACATACTTGGAAAACTCATACATTAGTAACATCATGTGTTGATCATGCTTTCAATCATAGAAATAAGTTGCTTGGAATCACATAAAATTTAGCATGAGAATAACCTTGCTCAATCCCTCGACGTCGTATTACTTACGTGCACGTGCTCATAATTGAGTACCATCATACCTTAGGTACTTAACTAGGATACTTTCTCATTGTCCTTCAGTATCCTTAGAATACCTTCTCATTGTCCTTCGGTATCCGTTGTATAACTAGTTATAAGCATTTAGCTGGAAACTAAGGCTTAGTGCTCAAATCATCATACTAGTTCATCCATCATATTAGTTCTTCATAAAAATGGAGTTACAAAAACATGCTGAAAGTATTTGGACAAGATAACATGTTTAAATCATGTCAATTTCCATGGAAAACATGCTTTACTTAGCATGAGAAATAGCTTCAAACATACGTTGCTTAGCACTTCATTTAAACACATAGCATGAAAAATAACTTCAAAGAATTTATAGTTTCTAAATCATTAAAACATTAAATCATCACATAGTCACTCACAGCTCGTCAGGGCTCTTAACGGGTTTTACGCCTCTCCTAGCTCTTCTTGGCCTGAAAGGACATAATTCTCGGTTAAATTCCTTAGAATTCTTAGCAAAATACCTCAAAAAGTTCATTTACTAATGGAACTTTCTTCAACAAAGACAACATTACTAGCGAGATAATCATTATGAGTGAATTCATCATTCATGAGCGAGATCAAGCTTTTCCTAGCAAACTTTCATCCTAGCGATATTCATCTTACCAGTGAGATTTAGCTCAATTTCTAGCGAGATCCTTATCACAAAATTAGCGAATGTATCATCCTGAGCGAGATCCTCATCCTCCACATTTCACTCTCGCTCTTCACGGTGAGCTGTTTGCTTGTTCTTCCCAAGCAGCTGTCTACTTCTGCACAGATTCTCTATTTCAACTTCAAAAATTCATAAATCAAAATCCTGAAATCTTTTCAAGAAACTTTCTTCTAAAAACTTGTTTACAATTGAGTTAACATTCTTACCTCAAAATTTCAGCCAAAACTTCCTTATGGTTTGGCTTGGAGCTTCCAATCTTCACCTCGGGCTCTGATTAATCTGAGATTTTGTCTTTTCTGCAAATTCTTCACTTTTTATTCTTCCCTTCTTGCAATCTTTCTCCGACAAGAAACCTCGAAAACTAGATTCTCACAACTTTCAAATGGCACCAATTTCATTAAATTTGCTTATGGCAATTTTCGAAACCATGCTTTTGAAGTTTCATTTCCTTTTAATCTTCCTGCCGCCTCCCGAGTTCAAAGATTAAACCGCCACATCACCCCATGTTTAATGCCTTCAGCCCAAGCCAATAAGTGAGCTTCCCTATTTAATATGTTTTTATTTTCCTTTCTCCACCACTCCTATAAATAACATGGATTTTAACTTATTAGATATTTAATATATCATTCATTTGGCTAAACATACTTGTCTAGGAAATTTAGAATTCGGGGCTTACAATGGACTTCTAAGCGAGTTAGAGCTTTATCGGTGTGAGAATCTTGCTTTGAAGGTAAGATGACTAAAATACCTTTTATTAGAAAAGGTTATCGAGCCAAAAAGCCTCTAGAGTTAGTGCATTCAGACCTTTGTGGTCCGATGAATGTGCGAGCCAGGGGAGGCTATGAGTATTTCATCACTTTTATTGATGATTACTCTAGGTATGAGTATGCTTATTTGATGCAACGGAAGTCTGAATCCTTTGAAAAGTTTAGAGAGTTCAAGGCTAAAGTTGAAAATGCATTGGATAAACGGATTAAAACACTTTGATCGGATCGGGGTGAAGAATTTTTGGATTTGGAGTTCCAGAACTATATAATAGAACATGGAATCATTTCCTAACTCTCAGCGCCGGGTACACCTCAGCAGAATGGTGTAGTGAAGAGGAGAAACAGAACCTTATTGGACATGGTTCGGTCGATGATGAGTTACACTTCCTTACCAGATTCATTTTGGGGTTTTGCAGTGGAGACTGTAGTGTATATCCTCAACTGTGTTCCTTCCAAGAGTGTTACGAGAACACCTTTGGAGTTATGGAACGGGCGTAAAGCTAGTTTACGTCACTTCCGCATATGGGGTTTCTCAGTACATGTGCTTGAGGTTAATCCAAAGAAACTGGAACCACGTTCGAGGTTGTGCCTCTTTGTAGGCTATCCTAAAGGTACACGAGGTGGTTACTTTTATGATCCTAAGGATAACAGAGTGTTTGTGTCAACGAACGCTACCTTCCTAGAGGAGGATCATATGAGGAAGCACAGTCCATGTAGTAAGATCATGTTGCATGAACTTTCCAACGAAGCTACTGAAACTTCAACAAGAGTTGTTGAAAGGCCTGTTCCGTCAATAAGAGTTGTTAATGATAGTTCATCTGGTAGGTCAGTTCCACCTCAGAAGTTAAGGGAACCTCGACATAGTGGGAAGGTTGCGAACCCACCTATTCGCTATATGGGTTTCACGAAAATCTTGGCTATGGTAGTCGATGGAGAGGTTGAGGATCCATTGTCTTATTAGAAGGCAATGGAGGATGTTGACAAGGATGAATAGGTCAAAGCCATGGATCTCGAGATGAAGTCAATGTATTTCAACTCAGTATTGGATCTTGTAGATCAACCTGAATGGGTAAAACTTATAGGTTGCAAATGGATCTTCAAGAGGAAACAAAGTGCCAATGGGAAGGTACAAACCTTCAAGGCTAGACTTGTGGCAAAGGGTTATACCCAGGTAGAGGGAGTTGACTATAAGGAGACCTTCTCTCTGTTGCCATATTAAAGTCTATTTGCATCCTTTTATCCATTGCCACATATTATGACTATGAGATATGGAAAATGGACATCAAGATTGCCTTTCTGAATGGTAATCTTGAAAAGACCATTTATATAGTGCAGCTCGAGGGATTCATAGCCCAAAGTCAAGAGCAAAAGGTTTGCAAACTAAATCGGTCCATTTATGGGCTGAAATAAACGTCTCGATCTTGGAACATTCGGTTTGATACTGCGATCAAATCATACGACATTGACCAAAACGTTGATGAGCCTTGCGTCTACAAGAAATCATCAACAATTCAATAGTTTTCCTAGTGTTGTATGTAGACGATATCCTACTCATTGGGAATAATGTAGGACTACTGACATCAATTAAGAACTAGCTAGCGACCCAATTCCAAATGAAATATTTGGAAGAGGCTCAGTTTGTTCTTGGTATTCAGATCTTTTGGGATTGGAAGAACAATGGTAACTTTGGTAGAATTTCTCCCAATAAGCTTCCTCGATAATCATCCAGATGAAGTATCAGAAGTTATTGCATGTCACACTGTCAGCATAGTGAAGTCGACAACAATAATATAATTGTTAAAGAAGTTGACAACTTAAAAGAAATGAAGCAAAGAGTTTTTGTCTTCGATCTATCAAACCTTCAATTACTTGATCTTCAGTCTTCCAAAGATTGAGTGTGACCATGGTAGAAGAAAAAAACCAATGTCCAACATCTACTTCCAATCGAACATCAACCTTCAAAAGGCTAAGTATCTCTACATCAAAGAAAGATCAACCTTCAACATTTTCTTTTGATCGTCTTAAGATAACAAGCGATCAACATAAAGGATGGATGAAAATTTTGAAGGCAACATCATATTATGAAGGAAATGATGGTGAGAAGATTCACAATCGTGTCTCTTCACGCATGAAGATGAAGTTGTCTGTTGATTTAAATGCAAAAGATTCCTTGATGGTGAAGCCAAAACTCATCATATTGATGAATCCTACAAATGAAGAGGATGATCAAAGTTATGATGGAATTAGAGCTTCTAAAATTTAAATGTGGAAGCTCCTTATTGCAAGAGCCTAAACTGCATGTTTCTCCTGGCCTGCATGAGCTTAAAAGATAAACGACCCAAAAAAAAAAATCTCTTCATTGAACTACGTTATGACTTAATCCCTGTCATTGTAAAGGGTACGTAAGCAGCTTGAAAGAAACTTCAAGTTCAGTCCAAAAAAAAAAAAAATGAACTACGTCATGACTTGATCTCTTTCTTCAAGAGTATGTTGGAAACTTAAAGAAATTTAAGTTCAATCCATAAAAAAAGGTACCAATCACCCTGCTATGGTGCTACATGACAGATTAAAGATGTTCATCCCTATTTGGGGCAACACAACAAATTGAAGATGTTCATCCCTTCAAGGAGCTAATACAGTAAACTAAAAGCACACACTTAAAATGATGCTTCCTTTCCTCTTCGAAGTCAAGTTCGGAGGCTTCACCACTTCCTCTTTGAAGTCAAATTTGGATGTTTTGTTTCTTCCTCTTTAAAGTTCAAGTTTGGTGCGACTTCCCTACTTTCCCTAAAAACATATTATTCCCAGCAACTTCGTTCATTCTCTAAAAGTTGTTGTAGTTCTGCCTCATCTACAAAGATGTTGGCGCTACTGTTTCTTCATCTCCAAGTTCAAAGATCATACAACTGCTTTGATGGTTGCACCGCTGTTTCTATATCTCTGAATTTGATGGTTGCACTGCTCCTTCCCTGTCTCCAAGTTCGAGGGTTGCACTATTGCTTTTACAACTCTAACTTCGATGGTTGCATTGATGCCTCTTCATCTCTAAATTCAATGATTGCACTGTTACTTCTCCATCTTCAAGTTCAAGGTCGGTGTGCATGGCTCCACTCCATTTTCAAGTTCAAGGCGGTGTGCATAGCTCTGCTCCATTTTCAAGATCAAGGTCAGTGTGCATGGCTCAGCTCCATCTTCAATGTCTCCGTCTACGAAGTCATGACGTGGCTTCGCTTTATCTCCAAAATCGTGGCATGGCTTTGTTTCATCTCCAAACTGATGGCATGACTTCGCTTCATGTCCAAAGTCCGACGTGGCTTGTTTTATCTCCAAAGTCTGGCGTGGCCCGCTTCATCTCCAAATTCTAGCGTGGCCCACTTCATCTTCAAAGTCTGGCGTGGCCCACTTCATCTCCAAAGTCTGGTGGGGCTCGTTTCATCTCCCTAGGCTGATGTGACTCGCTTAATCTCCCAAGTCTGGCGTGGCTCTGCTTTATCTTCACAATTCATGTCGATGCAGCTTTGTTCCTTCTCCAAAAGGTTGGTACAACTTCACCCCCTCTCCAAAATTTTGGTGCAGCTTCACTTTCTCTCCAAAAATGTTGGGTTCCACCTCATATGCAAGATCAAGTTTGGTCTGCCTAGCTCTACCTCATATGTGATGACAACTCTAGTCCTTCTAGCTCTGCCTCATATCCGAGATCGACTATGGTCAACCTGACTCCACTCAAAAGCTTGATGACATACTCTCCCCATCTTTAAAGCTTGATGGTGGCATATCTGCCTCATCATCAAAGTCGGATAAAAAAGTGATATAATAGGATAGACCTTTCCGGAGTCATCCGTTGATCGAACGGGGGAGTTGTAAGCCTTTTTGGGGCCCCCATATTGATCGAGATATATAAGGGTAGACCTATCCGGAGCCATCTCTAGGTTGATCCAATGGGGGAATTGTAAGCCTTTCTGGGACCCATGATGATCAGGAAGCATGAGCACAAGCAACGATACAATAGGTAGACCTTTCCAGAGTCATCCCTATGTGTGTTAAGGAGATAATCATGCAGAGGGGCATTGCTGCAAAAAAGAAAACGAAACAGAAAAGATCAAAAGAAAGAAGAAAGAAGAAAGGGAAAAAAAAAAGGAAAAAAGAAGGAAATAAAGTAAAGATTAAAAAAAGAAGAATAAAGAAAACGTTGGAAGAAGAAGAGAGAAAGGAGATAAAGGAAAGTGTAGAAGAAGAGGAGGGGATGAGGATAATGGGGATTTATGTAGAGGTTTCTAGGTTCCATAGCAATCCAAATCAAATAAAGATTTGATTTGAAATATTATATTTTTATTGGATTTCCTAATTTCATTTTATCCTAATTTAAAATTAAATTTAAAAAATTAAATTGAACAAATTTCCTATTTAATTTAATTTTATTAGATTTTGTCTCAAATTTATCTTCAAAAGATTTGGACATATTCCAAATTTTATTCACAATCAAATCAAATGAGATAAAATTTGAATTTTTTTTCTTAAATTAAAAATTTGGTCATACTCCAAATTTCATACTACATTCAAATTTCTAGGCTTTTATCTCTAACCAAATTCAAAATTTTTCCTTAAATTAAAATTTAGTCATATTCCAAATTTTATTCAAAATCAAATTGTTTAATTTGAGATTAAACTGGATATAAAATCTCAAATTAAAATTTAGACATATTTCAAATTTTATCACAAATCTAAATCATTCAAATTTAGACTTTTATTCTTAGGCCAAGATAAAATCTCAAATTGATGTAAAATTCAAATTTTGGCATCTTCCAAATTTTATATCAAACTCATCCAAATTTAGGTTTTTATCTTTATTTCCAAATCAAACGGGAAAGATCTAAAATTCATCCAAAATTAAAATTTTGTGATATTCCAAATTCAAGTTATTCAAATTTGAGTTTTTATCTTCAATCAAAATAAATTGCAGATAAAAAAAATTTCAATTGATCTCTTATTAAAATTTGGGTATATTCCAAAATTTATCTCAAATCCAAATCCAATTGAGATAAAATCTCTATCTCAAATCCAAATCCAATTGAGATAAAATCTCAAATTAAAATTTGGTCATATTTCAAATTTTATCTTTAAGTAAAATTTAGCTTACTAAATTCATGATTTGATTGACACATCAATTGAGGTCAAATTCAAGAATAGATATATATGAATTTTGATTCCAATTTTATATTTTTCGAGATTCATCCACTACACAAATCTCAAAAAGGGTGTTTGTTGAATGAGAAATTTCGACGAATCACGAGTTGCCACATTATCAATGAAAGCCCGAGCCTATTGGAAAAATTATAAGTTGAATTGGGTCAAGTAATTAAAGTCGCTCGGGCACAACCCAATTCAAAACCATGGTGAAATTTTGGGCTAATTAAAAAGTAAATTCTTTGGGCTAATTAAAAATTAAACTCAAGTCCAGTATTTCGACCCAATAATAAAGAGCCCAAGCCCAACTTTAGCCCAAACCCAATTTGAGCCTAATAAAGTAATTAGACCCAAGCCTATGTAATGTCCATGAGAAACCTCTACTAAAGCCTGAAGCCCAGAAGATCTGAAGTTCTGAAAAACACAATTCCTTCAAAGATCAGAAGACATATCTACTAAAGCCTGAAGCCCAGAAGACATATTAAAGCAGAAGACTTAAGCTTCCAAGATCAAGTATTGAAAGAATTTAGAGGGAATTCAGACTCCTTTGACTCCTGAAATTGACCATGCTTGAAAACTGAAGTCCTTTGTTCCTTTGTTATTTGAAAATACATGCATTTTGAAGACTGAAGTCCTTAGACATTACTGAAGTCCTTTGAAAATAGCATTCTGCATTCTAAAGACTGAAATCCTTTGAAGTCCTCATATAGCATTCTAACATACAAACATTCTGACCACGCGCATTCTGGAGACTGAAGTTTTGAAGATACAAGAAGTACTAGAGATTGAAGCATCGCATCAAATCAACATCAACTCAAGTTCACAAGTTTTTCCAGAAATCTCGTGACCACTGAATAAATAAATTCATTTTTGATTTTGGTTGAATTATCGTTCATAATTCGTGGATCGGTTCCCTGATCATCTGAAGAGCGAGAGCAAGAAAGCCGCCATTGATAGAGCAAACACCGACCAACTTATCCAGCAAAAACTTGCCGGAAGGAAGGAGGCCGCCATTAGGAAGAAGATCAACGAGGTTAATACTGAACCGAATTTCTCAAGATTGTTTCCGAATCTCGGAAAGGAATTTCGAAGAAAAACGCCAGAAAACGAAACTCCAAAACTTATTACCATAATTACCACTGCGATTTGCAGGAATCGAGAATGTGGAATCTGTGAAGAGACGACCAATCCTATAGCGGCCTGAAAAGTGAGACTCAAATTCATCTCCCCGAAGCTGGTGTAGCGGTTGGTGCTTGGAATTGGATGGCTCTGGAATTCATGAACGACGTACAATGGAAGAGTGCGATGTTGCAGGGCATCGAATCTCCTTCGATTTGGTGCGATGGCGTGAATAAATCTGGTAATGATCTGAAATCGATTGGCTGAATTAGGTTGGTAGAATTGAGGTGGTAATTTGGATAATATAGAAGAAGTATGCGATAAAGCTTGTTTTATGAGAATGCGAAAGGAAAATGGGCGATGATGTGAAGGAGGAGGGGGTGAATGGGAAGCCATTGTTGTGAGTTTGAATGCTTGACTGCACATTGCAATCACTTATGAGATGATTAAAGCTCAAAGAGATGTGAGTTTTGGAATCAAAAGTTGAATCCTGCTTTCGGCTGTTGAAGTCGAGTCAAAAGAGGAGTCTTAAAGTTGGGGTTTCGTATTATCTCTCAAAACGTTATTGATAAAAAGAAGAAAAAATTTCTAGTACCATACTCCATTTGTGTTTGTACTACTATAAATTTTTCCAAAGAGAAGGATGGAACAAGAAGCTAATAAGTTCCGTTGATTATTTGGTTTTAGGCCAAGTTTACTGATTTGTAATGAAATTTAATATAATCGTCATATAATTCTATTGATAGATTAATTATAATTTGATCGCGTAGAATCATGAAGGTTGTCACATTTACTATTGTTATCGTTACATTTTACCTTTGTGAGTCAAACAATAGCAAAATGTTTCAAAACTCATAATTTATTTTATTAGAAATCATCGATGTAATTTCTAGATGTAATTGGATCGAGTGGATTTATTGTAGATTTAGAAGTGGGTCCTAGATGTTAGTACGGGTGAAGAAGATGTAGGATTGTATCAGCAATAGCGGAAGCAACAAAGATCATTAAGCACTTTAATTCATTAATTTCGACAGAAAATAAAGCATGCTCTTGCAGAAACAGGTGGGTTTCATGACATACCTTTGTAGAACTTCTTCAAAGTTCAATCTCCAGCGGCAAACTTCTCCAAATCTTGTTGCAAACTACCTCAAGATCTTCTCCACTATTTTCTTGGTGCTCTAGATTGCGTTATGGGACTCAAAAAAAAGCTTGAATCAAGGGATTTTAGAGAAGTGCTCAATCTAGTTAAAGAACCCCTTCTTCACCACGAATTTTCAACTAAAATTCTATCGATTGCATGCTTCAAAATCACTCCAATCTCTTCAATATATTGTAGCCCATCATGCAAGGAAGATAGTTGCACGAGGTGCAACTCATGCTTGGAGTAATTGAAGGCAAATGAATGAATTTTGTGTGAGCAACTAAAGAAGGTGATAATGGAATAACCAAAAATTCCATTTATGTGTTTTTCATGTTTTACCAACTTTTCAAATTGATTTCAAAAAACAATTTCATTTATGAAATTGGAAAAATTATTAATTTTACAAAATTAATTTTTCTAATAAAATTAATAAATAACAATTTAAATAATTCTAATTAATTTAATATACATAAATCCACATTCATATATTTAAATCATATTTAAATATTAATTCTCCTATTCCGTTTATTTCTCAAAATTAAACACGTAATTATATCTCATATAATTACTAATTCCCTTAATTCTAATTTGAACATTTTCAAATTAACTTATCACGCTACTCTAGAGCTAATCCATTTATGAGTTAGTAGGGGATCTTGCGGATCTATAAATCATGGGTTTCAATCTAAGATTAATTGACTATACTCATTAAACCAAATTAATCCTCATTCATTAACTAATGGGACTAAAGCCCATAGTATATATATTATGTACACATGATTTAACCATAATTAGTAAGTCGACCCTTCACAAGTTATTCGTAATAATGGTTGGGTCAAATATCTGTTTTATCCCAGAGATTACGTCTTGTTCCTCAAGTTCCTACTGATCCTCTAATGAACAATTGGTTTGTGATCCAATCACTAAACCAAAACTCTCCCAATAAGAGGGTGGGACCCCTTGTTCAAGATCTGGATTCAGTACTAGAGAACAACCTTTCTCCTATCCCTAAATCGGGTAGGCGTGAATTCCATCTTGCACCCTATGTCCCCAGCTATCTATTCAATCTTACCCTTGAAATAAGAGGCTTTTTGAGCCAGCGCTGTTAAGCTAACTCTCACCTATGCAAATCTAAGGATAACCCTAAATAAACAGGAGTTCATAGTTAACTCAAAATTAAGATCGAGTTACCTAGGTCATCTAAGTGAAATAGTCAATCTTATACAGTAAACAACGTTATAAAGTAAGAGTGACTTATTTTTTGGTCCGATCTTATGCAAACTCATTGCATAGGATGCCCCCTCATGTCATAATATGTATGAATTAGGATGACTTCATATGTAACACTTTACAACTCTTTGTAACAACTACAGAGTATGCCACATCCGATAGTATTATTAGAATAAGGTACCTAACCTTATTCATATACTATAAATCATTTTGACTATTTACTCGAATCTGATCCACTCTTATGTCTCTATATAAAGTTCAAGTACTCATGTAATAATCATGGGTCTTAGTTTATTGGATTTAGACTTTCATGTATACAATTTATAAAATCAATAATAAGTTTATTGACTATAGAAAATGTTTATCGTTTTACAAACTTCGAGTTTTAAGACATAAAACCCAACAATACTCCCACTTGGACTAAAACTCCAGTGGATCAATATATACAAATATATATAATGTTGAGTTTATATGGAGAGAATAAATGTACAAATACAATAAACTAGGGCATTACAATATCCATAAATTCTCCCACTTTCCCTAATGATGCAAAACTTGTAGACCTAGTCCTACTAGGTGACCCTCGAACACTTTAGCTGGAGGGCCTTTGTAAATGGATCAGCTAAGTTGTCTTGTGAAGCAATCTGAGTGACAATTACGTCTCCTCTGTGTACAATCTCCCTGATGAGATGGTACTTCCGCTTGATATACTTTTCCCTTTTATGGCCTCGTGGTTCCTTTGAATTTGCAACTGCTCCACTATTGTCACAATAGAGAGTGACAGGTAGGTGCATATTAGGAATTACTTCCAGATCTGTCAGGAATTTTCTGAGTCATACCACTTCTTTTGTTGCTTCACTTGCAGCTACATACTCAGCTTCCATTGTGAAGTCAGCAATACAACTCTGCTTGATGCTTCTCCACACAATTACTCCTCCATTCAGAGTGAATACTGACTCCAAAGTTGATGTCCTCAAATCAATATCGGTTTGGAAGTCAGAATCAGTGTATCCAGTAAGGATCAGATCCTTAGCACCATACATAAGCATATAATCTCCCGTTCTCCGAAGATACTTGAGAATGTTCTTAACAACAGTCCAATGATCATATCCAGGATTAGACTGAATTCTGCTGACTATTCCTACAGCATAACATATATCGAGACGAGTACACAACATTGCATACATTAAACTCCTTACTGTTGATGCATATGGAATTCGATTCATCTCCTCAACCCCTTGAGGTGTCTTAGGACTTTGTTCCTTAGACAGGTAAATTCCATGTCTGAAATGTAACATTCCTTTCTTGGAATTTTGCATTTTATACCTAGACAACATCTTGTCTATATAAGATGCTTGAGATTATGCTAATGTTCTGTTCTTGCGATTCCGAACTATTTGGATTCCAAGAACATATTGTGTTTCTCCCAAATCTTTCATTTGGAATTTCGAAGTCAACCATCTCTTAACGTCAGCGAGAAATTCTACCTCATTACCAATGAGTAGAATATCATCAACATACAATACTAGAAAAGTGATATTTTTGTTAACGATTTTCTTGTATACACAGGGTTTGTCATTGTTCAAAATCATAAGATCTGATCGCAGTGTCAAATCTCATATTCCAGGATCTAGAAGCTTGTTTCAACCCATAAATGGATCGATTAAGTTTACAAATCTTTTACTCTTGATCCTGCTATATAAACCCTTCTGGTTATGATATATAGATACTCTCTTTAAGATAGTCATTCAGAAAAGCTGTCTTGACATCCATTTGCCATATTTCATAATCATAAAATGTAGCTATGGACAAGAGTATTCTAATTGACTTTATCATGATAATTGGAGAGAAAGTTTCTTCATAGTCTACCGTCTCTCTTTGGGTAAACCCTTTTGCCACAAGTCTTGCTTTGTAGGTCTATACCTTACCAGCTTGGCCTTGTTTTCTCTTGTAGATCCATTTGCAACTGATGGGTTTTACCCCTTCAGGTTGATCTACAAGATCCCAAACAGAATTGAAATACATAAATTCCATTTCAAGGTCCATGGCTTTAATCCATTGGTCTTTATCCACATCATTCATTGCTTGTTTGAAAGACAATGGATCCTCTAAACCATCATCTGGTATGATGACTTGAGTTTCAGTCAAACCCATGTACCGGTCAAGCTGTTGCACAACCCTCCCACTACGACAAGGCATTCTTAACTATTGAGAAGGATGTGAAGTCCTAGTTTCATTAACAACTCTTGTTGATAGACCTACTCTATCAACAACTCTTGTTAATACATTTGTTGTTTCTCTGGACATTTCTTCTATTACTAGCTTATTGCGAGGTTGATGATTCTTCACATAGTCTTCCTCTAGGAACGTTGCATTTGTCGATACAAATACCTTGTCTTCCTGAGGATCGTAAAAGAAACCACCTTTTATTTCTTTCGGGTAGCCTACAAATAGGCATACAAATACCTTGTCTTACCAACTTTTTAGGATTTTACACCAACACATGTGCTGGGCAACCCCAAAATCTAAAGTGACGTAAATTTTTCTTTACGTCCTTTTCTAGAGCTCGTAAGGTGTTTCGGAAACACTCTTCAAGGGAACTATGTTCAAAATATACACTGCAGTTTCAATTGCATGTCCTCAGAAAGAATTTGGTAATGGAGCGTAACTCATCATGGAACAAACCATGTCCAACAAGGTTCTGTTTCTCCTTTCTGCCACACCGTTTTGCTGAGATGTGTCGGGGGCTACAAGTTAAGACTGAATTCTATGTTTTATCAAATAGTCTGGAATTCTAAATCTATATACTCACTACCTCGATCCGATCGAAGCGTTTTAATCCTTTTACCTAATTGGTTTTCAACGTCAGCCTTATACTTTTTGAACTTTTCAAAAGTTTCAGACTTTTAGTGCATTAGGTAAATATGCCTATACCTAGAATAATCATCTATAAAACTGATGAAATATTCATACCCTCCTCTTGCTCTAACATTTAGAAATCCACAAAGGTCTGAATGTATTAGGTCTAAGAGTTTTTTTGGCTCTAAGACCTTTTCCAAAAAAAATAAATCTTTTTTTCATTTTACCCTCAAGATAGATTCACAAGGTGGTAATAAACTGTCTTCTAACTTATTTAGATGACCGTTCTTGACCAATCTCTCAATCCCATTGAGATTTATGTGACCCAATCTCAAGTGCCAAAGATAGGCATTTAGAGAAATTTTCCTTTTCTTATGAGTCTCAACAATTTTAAACGTCTCCATGTTCAATACGGCTTTAACCTCAGTTGATTTTAATATATACAAGTTATTTTCTAATTTTGTAGAGCAAATTTGTTTACTTTTTGTATTGATGAACACTTCATCATTTTCAAAATAAACTTTATAATTTTGTTCTAACAAACAAGAGATGGATATTAGATTCCTTTTCATAGAAAGAATGTAATATACATTTTTCAAATAAATGTATTTATCTCCTATAAATAACTTCATATCTCCCACGGCTTTAGCTGAAACAACCTCCTCAGTCCCTACCTTAAAGATTGTTTCACCTTCTGTCAACTATCTCCAGGAACTTGTTTCCTATGAGATAGTACAAACATGATTAGCGACACCTGAATCAATTATCCAGAATTTATCGTTTTCCACTAAACATGCTTCGATAACAAGTAAATCATATTTATCTTGTTGTTCAAATTCTGCATTCTTATCTATATAATTTAAAATTTCAGATAGTTGGGAGATAGAGGACAATCCTATGTTAAAACTTTTTTGGTGTAATCAACTGCTAGTAACTTGTTTGTTGATTTGATTTTACTGTTATTTAATTTGGAAGTGAGTATTCTACAAGAATTCGACATGCTGATAAAATTTAAACAAATTCTAATTAGCAAATTGTAACTAAATCCAAAATAAAGTTTTAGCAAAAAGTAATAATGTACCCATAACCATTATTTAATTGCAACGATACTTTAATAAGTCAAAATATGTGCTCCTTCACTAAAGCAAACAATTTTGACCAAACACTATTTTTAGAATAACTCTTATTCATATAGACGTTTAGTTACGGTTTTCGATAAGAAATTACTAACACTCTCAATAATTCTGTAAGTGTAACCCTCCGTTTTCAGACGTCAGAGGTCGGCCCCAACTATGCTACCGAAATGGAGAGTCAAGGTTGGGAATGGACCTAAGAAATCCTATCTATTTCTGGAGTTTGAGTTGTTCTGAATCCTGTGTTATAACCCTTCGAGAGGATAGTCGTCGTTAAACGACTAGCAAGGGCCGCCTAAAGCAAACCAACAGGCACAACATAGGAATATCATGGTCCAAACTAACGGAAGAAACCGCAGGATATATTGACACATATCCTTCATCCACTTACTAGAAACAACTTCCTCCATTTACCTTGTTATTGACTCATACAAACACTTTCCGTATGGAAGTCACTCCCAGGGTGACACGAAGCGTCATATGAATCTCACGGTGTAAATTATGTGGAGATGTGGCAATTGAAATCTACATATGGAATAATTTATTTATGTTTGAACAACTTCCTCTTATTCACCGTAATCTAGATTTAAGCTAAAAAATACTTTCCGTATGGAGGTCACTCCAGGGTGACACGAAGTACCGCTTAAATCTTGATTGTGAACTCTCAGAGACGTGAGAGCTAAAAATAACATATCATATATGTTATTAATCTCCCACTGAAATGTTCTAATAACTTTATCATATAGAAGTTATTAAACTGCCACTGAAGTGTTCTATTAATGGGGTAGATTTATATTTAAGTTCTTTTTGGCTAATAAAACAACCCTAAGTCTATGTGGTTTATCCAAGTATAACACTTATAATTGGACTTTAACCTACGATGTCTAGGTGATAAACCATTTTATTACCTCACATCGCTCACGTATGCTCATAAAACTGGTTACCAACACTCAATAATTCGACCATAATCCCCAAGTATGAGGTGTTCCGTAGATCGTCAACTTAAGTACCCCCAGCCTTAGATAGGATTATATACCAATTGAGTTTGTAACCCGAGTTTTACAAGTTTTAATTATTAAAACAAGTGGTCAACCTACGTGAGTATGCAACTGTTCTTTATGGATTTTAAAAGTCTAACCCAATTTTATAACAACTTATAAAACTTTAGACATACTAAACATCCATAACATACATAAAGACATTCAATATTTAATATAACACTTATATTAAATACAAGAAATCCTAACATGTATACTATATATTATAACAAATTATAACATACTTTCAATACATGTAACATGATTCCTATGGTGGGATTTTAAATCTAAATGGCATACTGTATGCATATACAAGATTTATTTAATTATAACATATATCAAATACATAAATTATTAAACACAGACCGATATGGTTTCATTTTTAGCATAAACAAGCAAACCGAAACCTAACTATTACAAACAGCTTCAAAACTGTCTTTGAACTGCTCGAACAGCTCCAAACCAAACCCAAGCATCTTGAACCGGACTGTATAAGTCTGAACTAGACTAGCCAAAAACCCTTTGAGGCTGAACTGGATTGGACCTTGAGAAAACCGGTCGAACCAACTGCTCTCAGTCCAAACTCGAAATCTCGTTAAGGTCGATTGTGTAACACTAAAGGCTATCGTCTAACGCCATCGCCTTGTGTTGGGCAGAGGTACACGATCGCTTAATGTCTTCTGTTTATTGCATACTGCAATCGTTTAGCTCTCGGGTAGAACTACATGATCGCTTAACACCATCGCATAGCGCTTCTTGTCATCATTTAGTGTCCGTCGTAGTTACACGATCGCTTAGCTCCATCGCATAGAACTTCAATGCATCGTTTAGCTCGCATTGCAGCTACACGATCGTGTAGTTCCATCGTATAGCACTTCCAACGCATCGTTTAGTTCCCACACAAAGCTACATGATCGCGTAGTGCTACCGTATAGCATTTTCAATGCGTCGTTTAACTCCTACAGGTACATGATCGTCTAGTGTCTAACATCACAACGACCAGTGCCCATTGCTAAACGATCGTCTAGCTTTTCTTCACATCGTGTAATGCCTGGAACTAGACAATCGTTTAGCATCTGAATCTCAACGACGATTTTGAGCAGAAGCTGAAAAACTGAAAACAGCAGCTCGACCTTCTTCAATTGTTTCTTCAATTACAACTTAATTTCAACTCTAATGACTCCAAATAAATTACAGACTCTTGGGAACACATATAAGCTCATCATACAAGAGCCAATTACAAATTTAATTGAGGAATCAAAGAGAAATTAAAAGTCAAAACTCAGAATACCATATCAGTGCAACAGTTTCATATAACTCATGAAAAAACACCCACCATACCAAAATTAAACCGAATTGAATGCTTATATGATGCTCTAATACCAATTGTAGGATTGTATCAGCAATAGCGGAAGTAACAAAAATCATTAAGCACTCTAATTCATATCTTTATAGAACTTTTTCAAGGTTCGATCTCCAGCTGTAAACTTCTCCAAATTTTGTTGCAGGCCACTTCAAGATCTTCCTCACTATTCTCTTGGTGCTCTAGATTGAGTTGTGGGATACAAAACAAGCTTGAATCAAGGGATTTTTTAGAAGTGCTCACAGCAGCAATCTAGTTGAAGAACCCCTTCTTCACCACGAATTTTCAGCTAAAATTCTATCGATTGCATGCTTCAAAATCACTCAAATCTCTTCAATATATTGTAGACCATCATGCAAGGAAGATAGCTGCATGAGGTGTAGCTCATGCTTGGAGTAATTGAAGGCAAATGAATGGATTTTATGTGAGCAACTAATGAAGGTGATAATGGAATAACCAAAAATTCCATTTATGAGTTTTTCATGTTTTTCCAACTTTTTAAATTGATTTCGAAAAACAATTTCATTTATGAAATTGGAAAAATTATTAATTTTACAAAATTAATTTTTCTAATAAAATTAATAAATAACAATTTAAATAATTCTAATTAATTTAATATCAAATATTAAATTAATTTTTACACAAATCCACATTCATATATTTAAATCATATTTAAATATTAATTCTTCTATTTCATTTAATTCTCAAAATTAAACACAATTATATCTTATATAATCATTAATTCCCTTAATTCTAATTTGAACGTCTTCAAATTAACTTATCACGCTACTCTAGAACTAATCCATTTACGAGCTAGTAGGAGGACCTTGCGAATCTATAGATCATGGATTCCAACGATCTGAGATTAATTGGCTAAACTCATTAGACCAAATTAACCCTCATTCGTTGACTAATGTGTCACTCCACTAAAGCCCATAGTTGTCTCATTCGTTAACTAATGGGTCACTCCACTAAAACCCATAGTTGCACTCCATTATGTCCACATGATTAACCATAATTAATAAGTCGATCATTCATAGATTGTTCGTAATAACGGCTGGGTCAAATATCTGTTCCACCCCCGAGATTACGTATTGTTTCTCAAGTTCCTACTAATCCTCTAATGAACATTTGGTTTGTGATCCAATCACTAAACGAAAACTCGCTCAGCCCAGTGAGAGGGTAGGGTCCCTTGTTCAAGATATGGTTTCAATACTTGAGTGAACAACCTTTCTCCTATCTCTAAATCGGGTAGGCATGAATTTCATCTTGCACTCTATGTCCTCAGCTATCTATTCCTTCTTACCCCTGAAATGGGAGGCTTATTGAAATAATCCCAAATAAAGTTCATAGTTAGCTCAGAATTAAGATCGAGTTACCTAGGTTATCTAAGTGAAATAGTCAGTTTTATACAGTAAACAACGTTATAAAGTAAGAGTGACTTATTTCTTGGTCCGATCTTATGTAAACTCATTGCATAGGACGCCCTCACTCCTCATGTCATAACATGTATGAATTAGGATGACTTCGTATGTAGCACTTTACAACTCTTTGTAACAACTACAGAGTATGCCACATCCGATAGTGTTACCAAAATAATGTACCCAACCTTATTCATATACTATAAATCATTTTGACTATTTACTTGAACCTGATTCACTCTTATGTTTCTATATAAAGTTTAAGTACTCATATAATAATCATGGGTCTTAGTTTATTGGATTTAGACTTTCATGTATACAATTTATAAAATCGATAACAAGTTTATTGACTATAGAAAATGTTTATCATTTTACAAACTACGAGTTTTAGGATATAAAATCCAACAGAACACAAATACACAATACCAAAGTTAATAAAATTAGGTTCAATTTCTAATATTACCATTGATTTATTACTACTAGGATGAACGTGACCTAGAAGAAAATGTTTCTACTAGGATGAACGTGACCTTAGTTTGAATTGATTCTCAAGTGCATTTCTTATAGTTACTAGTACACTACAATTGAATTAGGCTCTTATAGTTACTAGTACACTACAATTGAATTAGGCTCGATTTGATATAAACCATCTCTCACATATCAACCATCTCTCTCCTATATTTTCATAAGCTGAATGTATATATAACATTTTAAACAATAGTTTGCAAAATGTAAGTTATATATATAATAAAAAGTACAAATGTCATTGATAGTAGATTTATTTTATTTATTATATAAAATAAAATAATGTAATATTTATTTACCAAATACTGTGATCAATTGGTTGAGGTCTAAAGCTGAAATTTACCATATATCCAATTTTTCTACCAAAACACATTCCAAGATATTAAACCATGAAACACAAGTTATGATTTTTTCTTCCTTTTTTAAAAAAAAAAAAACAAAAACAAAAATCTCTTTTTTCAAAATATCTATTTTCATATTATTATATAAATCAAAACAAACACAACTCAACTGACATGTAATATATGTTAGCGACCAAGAGGTTCTGATTTGAATCCCTTCACTCCTATTGTACTAAAAAAACCAAACCCACAAATTAAAAATTAATTTCAGAAGCTAGTTATAAATTATAAATCAAAATCAAACTTTGAATGTCAAACGTGTTATTTTCAAAATCTCAATTACACTTAAATATGAAAGATAAAAGTTTTAGTTTTGAAAATTAAGGGTATGTTTAATAGAGAATTTAAAAACAAAAATTTAAAGACAAGGGATTAAATGATAACTGATATATATTTTCATGTTTTCTAATGTGTTTGGTAGCAAAATTTAGAAATTTGATTCTAATTTAAACAATTACAAATTAGTTGTAGTTACCCACTAAATATTAATTAACAATAAACTATTATTAATTTATTTACGAACATGTTTTATATTAAAAAATGTAAAATTTATTATTTTCTAATATTATATAATTTATAGGACAATTTGATAAAAGCTTCATAGAGACTATTTAAGAGGATGTAATAAATTATAGAAACTATATATAGAGTTATATCAAATCATAGGAACTAAAAATCTGAATTTTAAAACCACGTAGACTAACTTTTAAATTTATCCAAATCATAGGGGATCAAATTTGGAATTTAACCTAATTTTATAATACATTAAATAATAAATATTTTTTTAAAGAAAAAAGTTTGAATTGAATTTATAACATGACATCTTATATTAAATATTTTTATTTTCATTTACATTTTAAAATTTAAATTTTAGATACAGTGAAAACATAAAAATATTATTTTCAGAATTTATAATATTTAGATCATATTATCTTAAAATAATTTTTAAAAATAGAATTCGGGGTCTATCAAACAGATATTCACTAAACTCATTGAATCTAAAAGCAACCAAACAAGCCCATATCTCAAAATTTTCCTGCCCATTTGTTGTGAATTATGATATCACATTCTGAAGGGGAAAAAAGTTTGATTAACAGTGAATTTATTTAGGAAATTTCTACGTAATTTGCAAGCAAACAAGTCAATATTTTCTGTCGGGAGAAGGATACACATATTTCCATGGGCCATGGCTCTTAGGATTCTCTTTCATTTACTTTTCTTTCCATTTCCACTTTAACTCTTTTCTTTACACTTTACGTCTTCTTCCTCTCTTCCATCAATTCCCAGAAGCTTCAAAAATCAATAGCCATGCTTTAAGGAGTTTCCTGGAAGATTCTCACGAAGACTTTTTTTTTCTCCTCATGGGTCACGTCTATAAGAAATTTCCTACCAGAAGCAGCTTCAAAATACTCTTCTACAACTATAAAATATATCTACATAACACAGATTCCCAATGAAGGTTCCCTTATATTTTCTTGCAATGAAGAACGCTGGAGTTATCAATACAAGTCCAGAAACTTCTTTTGCCCAGCATTTCCATAACCTTGGTCAGAAATATTCAAGCTTGGACATTTCAACCAATCTTCTGCACTGTATATTGTGCTTCTCCTTCAAAACAGTCATCCTTATTCTCTTGTTTCCTTATGAGCAGGTGAATGGGAATCCTGTGCCTGCTATAATCTTCAAAGGCCTTCCATCAACATTTCATGGCTTTCTACTTTCAATTGTGATGGCATTCTCAGGCGCATCCAATGCGTTGATGCTTGCTACTAATAAGCCAAAAATTGCCAAGTTTTGCAGCTATTATTCTATGGGATTTATGGCCTCAGCTGTAGTTTTATTGCTTTGGGCTGTGTTGCAGACAGTTTTTAACTTGAGTCAATGGCAGGATTAAGATATGTTTAGACGTTTCCCCTACTTCGTTTCTTTCTTGACTAAATTGGTTTTAAGGGGGGGCATCTCAGACGTTTCCTGTAACAATAGAGTTCCTACAATCTAAGATTTGTACCAATCAAAAAGGAACCTTTCGAAGATTTTCCAATCCAAGAACTTGTGTTTGTCAATAAAACAGAAAGAACATTGACAGAAGAATGGAAATTCCATTTTCTAGTCAGGCAGAAGAATCTCAATCCTTGGAAAAAAAATTTCTACAAGTTGGATTACTGTTTTCCACCTTAAACTATGAGTACATTGTTCCTTTTGATATTTCTGCTCCAGCACTATATCCTATAATAAAGTTTCGTCCAACTCCTAGTCCAAGTATGCCTCTAAGAAATATTGTTTTTTTTTTTTTTTTTTTTTTTTTTTTTTTTTTTTCTTTTAATAATTCTCTCTTTCATATTTCGGGGCATTCTATCAACTTAGTATGTTATTTTGGGATCTAACTACGTGATTCTCAAACCTAAATGTATATAACAAGAAACCCCAATACTTCACATCAGGAGGACGTGTTCATCTCTTAGGTGTACATCAAATTCCTTTGTAAAATCAGTTCACAGTAACATACAAGATTTTCAAGGCAGTTCAGAGAGATCATTCCCTTAGTAAAATAACAGAAAAGCAATCAATACTTATAGGCAATCAAAAGAAATTTGTATATGACTGACCCATATAATTGCCTACGAGGCTGTGATGATAAAACGCTAAAAATCTATACATTTTGGCATATGACGTGTCCAGGACTTGAGGAACCACCTAATTTGTAGAATCTGAATCCCTACTCTCTTATTTGATGCCGAACACAGGCAGCGGTGCCCTTACAGAAGGTGGCTCTCATGCGTAATTTCAACTTAGCCTAACAAATAAACGGGACAAATACCAAGCCATTGATTATGCTTGAAGTCATTATATTTATCATCATCAACGTCAAGATTAACTTTTGAATGTCAAAGATTATAAAATGGTACCTCTACCAGCGAAATCCGGATTGTAAGAGCACCGTGTTCTACTCCTTATTAGAAATCTACTCAATGCATTGATAACATCAAGAGGATTCTCCAGATGGGCAGCATGTCCCGAGTCCGGGATCTCAACTATTTCGTGGAGGTCAACAACTGGTTCATCTTTGATCTTCTTGCCCATATCAATTTGAGAGAGAATTTGCTGTGCAATTGTCTTGAATTTTGTATCCTTCTCCCCAACAATGATTGAAAGAGGTATTTTGCAGCATTTTAATTCATCCCACAATTGCCTATCATGCAGAAGAGGAAAAGAATACTTGATATAATTCATCCCACAATTTAGAATCGCTTTTGTTTCATGCATTATTTGGTGAAGTAAACAACCTTTTAAAGATTATAGTATTTCAACTTTAATTTGACCTCCCTTTATTTCATATATCAATGATTTTTTTTTCTCCCCCAAAAATTTAACAACAAAAACTTAACAAATCTGTGGGCAGTCAAGTCAGTATTCGATGCGGTGAGCTTTCTAGCCAAGAATCAGTGGTCAGAACCCCATTCGCTTCCTTCAAGGTCCTAATACGGCAGCTAGCCTACTATGGCCTTGTGAAGGACTAGGGGGAAAAAAATACTTCCATTCAGTTATTAGTTGGCTGTAGATTCAAAAGGAAAACTAGAATCCTTTGGATGAATGCAGTGCAAACATTCACACGTCCATATAGTTAGGAAGCAACTCGCAAATGTTCAATGAGAAGGAAAAAGGTCCAAGAGATGTATATAACAAAGCTAAGTACACTTTTTTCTGTAATTATCTCTACCTGGGGAATCTTCTTATAAACCCCCAAGGAGGTCTAAAATTTGTATTTAACTTTTCACTAAATCAATGAAACCAATGAAAACCTCCTTTCAGAGGGAGGAAAAAGATGCCATAGGTTCAAGTTTTTATTGGCATCTATAATCTACTTGCAAAATCAAAAGTGTTACTTTACGTGTATATCAATCCGTAGTTTGAATATGCATGCAGAACTGTAGCAATAAAGGAGCTTTGGTGCATTTTCACCAACATTGTCCCCAATTGTAATTTTGATTTATATTTTAGATGCTGAAAAATGAAAATATACGATGGTCACCCATTTTAAACTTACGGCTGCCTTCCGATGCTTAAATCAGATAGAGCTTTTGCAAGATGCTGCACGTCATCATGCTTCAATCGGCTGGCAATAATTTGACTATAATGTGGATGTTCTCTTAGACTGCTAAGATTGAAAGTACAAGATCATAGGTATAGGCTAGCAATAGCATTCAAGGTAGTGACAAATCAAACTAATAAACTCACCTTTTCCATAGTTCTCCACAATACCACGCCTCAAGAAATCTTTGTAAGCCATAGACCTTAAGGATTCGTGCTCTAGAGTCATCTTTAACTCTACGGATTCTCCTTGCCATCTTGTCTTTTAATCCAGGGCTTCCAGATATTATAACAGCTCTTCCAATCTTCAAAACAAATATCAATCTTTCTTAAGAACTAAAACATAAATGAAAACTTAGAAAATTAGTAGGGTTCATAAACAACCTTATCACCAAATCTCAGGGCCATGTACATGGCAATCCTAGCCCCCATTGAATATCCTACAAGGTTAACTATACCTTTACCAGGAGCAAGATGATGAATCAACTTGTACAGTAGATCAGCAATAACCTCAATTGAATAACTTGGTTCCTCCACACCATGAACATCACAATCATTCTTTTGTGTTGTTGATTCCCCATGACCAGGAAGGTCAAGAGAAATGCATCTGGCTGAACCTGAGATGCCTTTCATGATTGTAATCCAGTCTTCACCAGTTCCAAGAAATCCATGAAGAAAGAAGAGCACATTATCCTGCACAAGCTCTAAGTAGGGGGAATATAAGCAAATAATGATACAAGTCACGATTATTGTCAAGCAGGCTTAATGATAACAAATAAATGGATGATACAAATGCATGAAGATGCTTATGTTCTAGAAACTAAACTGCGAAACAGAACAGAAATTAAAAAGTACAAAACAAAAACTCTTACTTACGTTTGTTCTTTGTCCAACCTCTAGAACTTTTGTTGAATAAGAGAACCCCTTTGAGTCTACACTTAATTTGTACCTACATACTTGCTCTTCAGTAAATTTTTTACAAACAAACTTCTGGTTGATTTGAAAACCTTTTAGAAGACGATTAGCCTCAGCAACAGATGCTTCAACAATGCCACTATGAGGGTCACGGCTAATTCTGAGAGGATCAAGAGTTACATCTTCTTCAAGCCAACGGTAAGTTCCTAGACCATGAGCTATAGATGGGGCTGGTTGAATATTCATCAGTTTTCTTACTTCTGCATTCTGAAGCTCCAGATAACAGGATAAGTGTATATATCCAGACAAACCTACACCACTTTCAAATGCAGCACTAACAACAGCCATTTTTCCGTGTTGCTGTGCCCACCTTGCTACCAATGCTGCATTTTCAAATCCCCCAATGACACTTGGTTTTATAACCTAGAAGGAATTACGTAACAGACCAAAATCAAGATCAGTACATAATATATGCTGAAGTGATGCGAAGCCTCACAACAGAAAATCTTTAATAACAACACATTGGTTCATATATTTTAACATCATTTATATTTCTCCAGGTTATTCTAAATTGTTTTATAATGAGTTGTCTTGTGAACATATTTTCTTTTCTTCTACGCTAGGCATGAAGTCAGGCCATGAACATATGATACAGGGGACAACAATTCCGTAAGAGGAGAAGAAGAGGAAACGGTTAGCACAATCTCTATCCAAAATACACAACAAATGAAGACCAAGAGAGCATTAGAGGGTCTATAGGGGATCTTCAATATAAAGTTGATAGTACTTGTGTATATTTGACCACTGAATTAGTTCCGGAGAACTACTCATTCTAAATTTGAATAGCTGATTCCAGTCTTCCTAGTGCTCCTTGCAGAAATGGGGGTTTTACAGGTCACTTACTATAGCAACAATTCCTGGATGGGCATACTTCGCAAGTTCTTTCACAGGATTATCTTGAATATGATCGAGAGTTTCATCCAGTGCAACAGGCAAACCACTCTCTTCACAGAATTTAATAATAGCATCTTCATCCATAACTGGTTCCTGAATTGAGAAATTAAAGAGGAACATGACCACACGACGAAATAGTAACCAGATTAGCAAGAAATGCAAAGGAAGTATAGCAGGTACGAACATTTAAATACATGACGACTGTGTATTAAGATCTTAGTATCTGTTTAAAAGTTCATACAATTTAGATGTCACAATCATTTCAGATATATGAGATGTAATCAGACATTCACGAGTAGTACCTCAATATATTGCAGGCCACAGTCCTTCACCAAAGAGCTAAATAAAATAGCTTCTTCATAGCTCCAGTTCCGATTAGCATCAACACGGAGTTCAATTTGGTTGCCAAGCTTCTTCCTTATTTCCTGTACAACTGCAGCATCATACATTACATTCCCTTGTCTGGCTACCTGCAATTGTTTAAGGATTAAACTATTAGTAAGTCAACGTGGTTGCTACAAACCAACATATCTTGAGATACATGATAGAGAGAATACTATGGTTTCTGGTGCAAAAAGAAAATAAGAGAGAATCTTCAGAAAATGGTAATGCAGCTTGCCTTTAACTTGATAGTGGGAAATCCTTCTTCGGCCAGTGTCTTAGCAACATGAGCAACCTCAGATGGAGTTCCACCAGAATCCAACAGCCCACAAATTTGAACTTTTGACGAAGTTGCCAAGTTCTTTTCTTCATCTAACTGATGCTGGAGTACATCTAACAAGCTGCAACCTTTTCTCCCTGCTATGGCATTGAGAACAGCCATTTCCAAACCACATCTAACACTTGGATAGATTGAACTTGGCTGTATATGGTTCACATTGAGAAAGAGTCCTTTTATTGACTTAAAATTTCGATTTTAAAAGAAAAATTGGATGAGCTGGAAAATAGGAGCACCTACTGGTATTCCCAGTTCATGGAAAATCCAAGAAGAAAATGAACCCCGTAGCAGAGGAATGGAGCTCCTGATCTTCGCTCCCTTTAATATATGAATGAGACACTTAAGTTGCTCTTCCACATCTAGTAGGCTCTCTCTGTGGATGTCAAGGGGTGAAATCTGTCGAATAGCACCAGGAAATTAAGTAATTTAGTAATGTACTCACTCTACTCTTTCCCAAGGGGCTATTAGGGTAAAGTACGCAAGGATTGATAGGAAGCTTGAAATTGGCAGGCTCATATAAGGATCATCAATCTTAAATAAAGTGGCACTCAATTGCTTGCCACAACGAATAAATAGAACTAACCTCACCAAGGCCAAGACTCCCATCCTCCAGATACAAAGACAAAATAAAACCTTCTCTGAAGAACTTCCGACTGACTTGATCAATAGAACTAGATGCAGTTGTAGGTGGAGCACATAGTGGGATTCTATCACCCAAAGAAAGAGGGAACGAGGATTTAGTCAACCAAACTTCTCTAATTACCGTTATCCTAGCTACTCAGTGCATCGATAACCTAATATGGTGAAGGGGTAAACACCTGAACAATGTGCATTCCATTCTACTTATCTTGCAAAGGAAGAGTCCAGATGAAACAGATTCTTCAGAATGAAGTCCTGAAAATATGCGTAAACCATGATCTACTGCTTGACAAGTGAACTTCCTCAAGACACTGGCACGATGACCATAAAGTGTTAGCAAATAACAGTTGTAACCTTGAAAGATGTTATATTTTTTGATAACGGGAGGAAAATCTAACAACCTAAAGGAATTTAATTTGAATGATTATTTTTTAAAAACCTGTGGAAGGTAGTATTGGCATCAATGGAACTGTCGACCTCAATTATGCAGTCATTTTCTTCATGATGAGACTGAAATAAAGCATCTTGAAGTTCCATCTTTGTCCGTACATGTAAATGCTTCAAGCTGTATATCAATTTCAGGTTAAAATGAAGCAAGACTGACACAGAATATGGCAGGAGTTAACTGAGATAAAGGCAAACATACACAGCAAAGGAAAAAGGACAACTTCTTCAAACTTTTACCTAGTTGATCGAGTTACAATTCTCCTTTTTGCGAGTTTTTTTGTATGTCATTGTACATTCTTTCATTTTTCTGAATAAAAGTTCATTCTTTTTATTTTAAAAGGTTCCCTAAATTATCATAATGCCTGATGAATTTTTTTCACCCACATAATTTGCTTATTGGGAATTATCCAAGATTATGCTAGCATCAGTAGTATGACCTATTTATATGTAATCATTGAACGCCTAGTGCAAGTTTGCACCTAGGTTGAGGAACTCGTCTCCAATTTAAGATGTGATTCACCATCACTATGGTTGTTCGTCTGGTAATTGTTTCAATGGTAGATCTTTGCAAACCCCACACATGAAACCGAGAGCCTTGATTTGTTTCAATGACTAATTTTCCATTAAGCACCTGACCTTCAATTGAATCCCCAGTACAAAGAGAATCTGACATCAGATTATCACGATTCTTCGGATCCCTACCAGACCCCCCAAACCACCACCAGCCTTCCTTCTACTCTCTCAAGCATGCCACAGCAACTTGCACATTTATACTGCGTCAAGCTCTCGTACTTGACGTGGTTGTGCCCAAAGAAGTAAAATATAATAGAATTAACACTAATCGAGTGGCAACATTTTTTCAGAATCTGATAAATCTAAAAAATTAATTGTTAATTTTATTGCAAAGGAGGCGCAAAAAGAAAATAAAACTTGAGATACTAATGCTTCAGATTTTTAAATAAATGCCGATGTGTTTGACATAAGCCCTACTTTTGCATTATTACTGCATATTAGACGTCATCATGTCAGCATATCACGCTGCTTTCCATTTATTTTCTATCACACTTTAATGTCATTTACAAAATCCTACTAATAAAATTCGCATCTTCTCGAGGTGTCTACTATATGTTCATGGGATAACTATCCACTTGCAAACCAACCTTCTATAATCTTTTACTGTTATTTTAGAGGCTCTTCACCCATAAAATGATCCCACATCAAATGTTGAATTAGAAGTTCACAAGAAATATCCACAATTGAAAATTCAAGATCTAGTAGAAATGGGATCCACAACCCTGCAGTTCAGTACATTAAAAGATGCTAACTATAAAATTAGGCTTAGATTTGAATCTGACAATTTGCTCTAATCAGATACAGCAACAAAAAAGATAAACCCGATGTTAATTTTAAGCTTTTCAAATATTCAAGATATACTGATAAGATACAAAAGCTTAAAATTATTAATGTTGAATGTACAGTGAACATTTTCCCTTTCCATGTTAAAAAAAATAAAGCTTTTTGAATAATAGTTTTAGACTGCTTGTTGGAATCCTGCAGGACCTTATTTGTAACAGTATCGGAAGAATTTACATAAAAAATGTTGTAAGATCTACATAGACCAATTAACTTCCGTCCCAACACTTAAATCATGGTTATGCATGAACAACAAGAGACAAAAGCGTATTAAATGAAAAATTCAATTACAGTATATTTAGGTATATACATATTTCTTACCCATGTGCCATACATAGGCTTCGGAGTGAAACCTTGTGAGAGGTGTGGAAGAATTGGTCTAGTATTGCTGCCTCTACTTTGTCCTTGATAGGAAGGAGACTGAAGATTGCCCCACCATTATTATTGATTACAACTACAGTCACAGGTTTCCTCGCCATCCTTCAGAGACAGTAAGTAACTAAACAATTAGCATGAAACCGTTTTTTAATAAAAGTACAATGAAGGAAAAGTAATAGAAAAAAAACTTAGGTGCATCCCAGGCTGCATCTATCTTTGTGCATCTCACCAAATTGTCCAATCATAATTTACCTACATCAAATTCTACTTCTTGAAATATTTTAATTTATTTTTTTGTGTGTAATAGAAATTTGGATGCATAAAAATGGGTACATCCAGGTATTGCTCAAAATACTATAAGATGCTAAAGAGTGCAAACTTGGAAAAATACACACCCTCCTATAAAGGAAAGAAAAAGATATTGTAAAGACCTCAATCAAGAGAGCTAAATGATAAAATAACACAAAACCCAAAAAAAAGGAAGAGAGAGAGAGAGAGAGAGAAACCCAAAGCTACTTTAAAGGATGTTAATTCCTGAAAATAGAAGCATGGTTTAGGTCACATGTAAGACCCCAATTATGCACATGTAAGCAAGCAAGGGTCAAAAAGAGTCTTCACAGCTAACAAGTCGTTAGTGGAATGTAGAATTCTGTTACATGAGAAGTGTGGGGCTAGCTGGGAACCCGAGTGGTTTATGAAGGTTTAGGAGCCTTGGTTTTGGGGTTCGAAGAGTTCGTAAGTTCTGAACTTGGAGAGGATCTCATGCTCTCTGGAATGTGCCTGGTTTTTATGTTTCTGAATTGTCGTTTATTTTGTTCTTCTTTTTCATTGTGATATAGTTGGAATTGTGGAAAGCTTTGGTATCTTTCTCATACATCAATCTATAGACTATCAGGCAAGTCGTTATTCCCCCCTTTTCTAGCATCCATTGGGTTTTTCTGCTTGCAGGATAAATTGAAACCTAACATAACACAAGGCTAAGAGATATTTTTTCCTTTCATTTTCATACCTCTGGTTCAAAATTGCTAAGCCATTTGTATCATGCAGGAAAGAAATGTCTCCAACTAGACAAAGCACCTGATATTGATCGAAACATGAAAGGATTGAGGAGAAAGAAAGATGAAGAAATAACCATATATATTCTCATGTAAAAAAACCCACAAGATTCATGGAATAGCAACATAAGCAAAATGAAAGTATAATTATTACGTCAATTTGTTCCCTTATGGTTGTCATGCCAAATAATACTCACTCAAAAGGGAAGAAAAAATAGTATGCCCATGACTTGTTTGATATTAACAGAACAAAAGACTTCAGGTATAATAATGCAATATCTATGTAGATTTTGTACATGGCCTGGCCGTTACCTTACTTGAAATATGATATATGGAAAAGGAAACTTGAAACTGCATTAACATGACATATATAATGAATCGTATAGTCCTTTATATAACCCATAAGCCCAGTAAGTGATTTGTTTGCAAATAAAATTGTACAAACAAATTCTAGCGACATACTCGTTTGTTGCATCCGACAGAAAAACCAACTGCTGTGCTAAGAAGTCCGTCAATACCACTGGCTCCTCTATTCCCAGAAGTCCATGTCCAGCAAAATGGAAGTTGTAAGTTTAATTGTCTAGCCGCTACACTGTCGTTGCATTTTGACCAACCATATGCATACATATCTACATCACGGATTGGCATGCTGTTCCCCAGGAACAGAACAGAATCACATGGAAGTGCTTCTGAGATTACCTGAGCAACTTGTGGCTCAGACAGAGAGTAGTTAGCAGAAATTTGAAATTGTATTTCCCACTCAACCTGTAAAATAGGCGAAGTCATTCTGGAAATGAGAAAAATTAGAAAGTGCAACCATGAAATACTCAAGTATCACCATTTTCTTTGACAAGACAAAAATCCACATCTAATTATAACATCAAAAGATTATAAACATTGTCTTCACCATCATATAACACAACAGAAAATATTGCCTTGTAGGAGATGAATAACAAACTGAAGTTCATCTAGTTTGAGAGGAATAACAAAGTACGGATTGTGGCTTTCAGTTTAACAACAGTATACTAGCGTTCTATATTGTAAAACTTTATTCTCAGTTATGCTAGTTCCCCTCAAGATACGACTCCAGAACAAAAAAAATGGAAATCTACTGCTGGAGATCAGTTAAATTACCATCATGTTCAATGCTCGTAAAGTAGTAGTCCACTTGCTCCTACTGAGAGGAAAACCAGCTTTAAGTAAACAACCAACAAATTCTAAGACGGTGCTTTGGATTCTATGGGTTACAATATGTGATGGATCGTGACGACCTGGATACTTATCAACCATGATGTATGAACAGGGACTGCAGTCCTCAAGCATCTTCGAAATGCGTTTGCTTGTTACCCTGCTTCCAATCTGTAAACATTTTGAAATATTGAGCTAATTGACATATGGAAGGAACGTATCAAGGTGATTCTTGGAAGCTTTTTGTTCATCAAATATGACCTAGTGGTAAATTGAAAGTAACAGGTGCCACTGAATAGCTGTCTTCATTTCAGAACCCTAAAACTAACTCCCGAAATGGCTCTAGTTCACATTTAGATCAACTTTTCATGGAAATATATCATACTACTATTTTACAATTCTATATTAAATGAATTTAACGTTGAATCTTCTCATTTATTATAAGCTACCTTACAAAATGTGGATAATGATCAAAAAAATACTTTACTTACAATCATTATTTTCACCTTCAAAAAATGTACTTAGTGTACGTCATCATTATGCCAATACAACTTGGACGTTCGAAATAAGATATATCCTATACTCATTAAGTACATACATTTGTTACATTCCAAGACCTAAGTATTATGCCATGATATTATCCTTTCTCCTTTATTTTCACTCAGCATTCATTCAAGATCACATTTTTTAAACGAGAAGAACAATTTTATTTAAGAACAAATGAAAGACAAGGGCAATGCAATACAACAAAGAAAATCTCAAACCAAAAGGAGCCAAAAGAACAACAAAAAGCAGAAAAAACACATGATAATTACAAAAAGGGGCTCCAATTCAAAAGAATGAGAGATCAAGGGTAATTACTAAAGTCCTTGGTGACAGACACCCAATTGGACGCATTGAACCAAACCAATGCCCAAGCCTCCTCCCAAAGCCTTTCCTCATCATAAAAGACTCATTGTAAACCCACATTAAAAGCCTCCAATGTGCTTTTCCTTAATAATTAAGGGTCCTAATTTTTATTCTGGAAGATAAAGATGCACTACTGTGAGGCTTATGTTGGGCTTTAATTGAGGAGAGTGAAAAGAGAGTATAAGAAGAAAATAATGTAAGTATTACCTGAATAATCACGTCAAATTTTAGCCATTTTCTCACCAAATCAGAAAGCAATGCATGATCAAGGTGATCGACAAAGAAAAAGTTATTTTCCATTTCTAGGAAAGAAGTCAAACTCTTTCTTAATCGTAAACCAGATAATACATCAGCCACTATAGGCCATGAAATATGCTTGGCCAATAGAAAAGCAGCCCATATCTCATCCTCTGATTGAATTGATCCAAGAAGTAGAATTCCATTTTTGGCTCCATGGATTACTTTCAAAACCTCTGCCATATGACCAAAAGTATCAATAGACGTTGGAGACGCTTCAAGTCGAATATATTTTGTAAAAACTTCGGTGCTTGATAACCAAATGTGTAATCCATTTAAGCAACTCAAATTCCATGGACTTGGACTATTTTCCAGTGGCTCTCTAAATGGACAGTTTATGTGAACGGGGCCACAGGGTGAAGAGGTTGCCCAATGTACGGCAGAATCAAGAGTGGTAAGTACCATTCTAGCGGGAATTTGATCAGTTGGAGCAGGAAGACTGAAGAAGAACCTCACAAATGAACCAAAATGGTTTACCTATGAACAACTTCAAATACTTTAATCAGATAAACCATAAAAAAGTTGCAAGTTAAATCATACTGGAAGGCTGGGATCCACCAGACAAGAAATATAACATGAACCAAGCACACAACACTGGAAAGGTAGCCTTCTCAATATCCTGGAAGGTGGTAGAACATGCTATTGCCTCAAATTATAAAAAGAAAAAGGATAATTGATTTTAACTCTAAAATCATTAATCAGACACTAAGATCAGTATAGGTTAGAGACCAAATGAAATGTTAACGGAACTCTTGACAGATATTTATGTAGCCTTCTCATATACTTGTTGAAATGCTAAAGAAAAGTGATAATGAATCTACTATTATCGTTGCATCATAATTACGTAGCCTTCTCATATACTTGGTTGTTGCAGATATAACATTATCTTTTGTCACTACCACATAAGTGATTGTGACAAAAGACATCTTTTTAATAGCAATACAATTTGATCACAATGCAAACGTTAATACAAGGTCATGTTAAATTCTTTTAAACAAAAAACTTGTACCAGTAAGGGGATTGAACAATAAAAGATAGAAATAAAATAGGAAAATCAGCAACTTAGTATAAATACCTGATTAATAGCTTGATTTGCTCCTGCATCCTGTAGCTCCAGGGGACGATCAGCTGTGAGCAATAAAAGAGGAAGAAAATCTTGACTGGCTTCAACAACCTACAAAATTACCAATTATAAATTGAGACAAAATTATGGAACTTCCTCTCATGTAGGCTGCTCAAATAGCTAACTGCTGGCTAAAGAGCCTAGTCATCATAATAGCTACAGCTACATTTTAGTTCTGTTCCTCATAACCAGAAAGGTAAATTTTGTTAACCACCAAGTTTATTGGAGTTTTTTTTATACGAATGACCCATTCACAAGTCCCTTAGTGTTTAATGACCTACCTCCCACATATGTATGAAATCTAACCTTCTGCTTACGTCAAAATGCACTATCGCATTTTAGAACTTATTGCGTTAGGATAGCCATGTCCATCGTAGCCGTAACGCAATGGCCATCTTTATTTTTAGTTTTCTGTTGTGTTTTCCCCATTTTTCTCGAAATTTGTTGTGTTTTTGGGTGAGAAAAATACATATTGCGATAGAGATTATTATCGCGTGCTACATGGTCATCTCTAACGCGATACGTTATAAAATATTTGTTTTGTTTCTCCTATTTTTCTCTAGTTTGTTGGGTTTTTTCTGAAAAAATGAAGATTGTGATAGAGAGTGGCCATCATGTTAACACTGCGATAAACATGACCGATCCTAACGGGATAAGGTATAAAAATGCAATAGTGCATTGTGACGTAAGCAAAAGATTAAATTTCATACATTTGTGGGGGATGGGTCATCAATCATAAAGGTCCTTCTGCAAAAGTCATCCATACAAAAAACTCAAGTTTATTGGCTATTGAGCAATTATATATCTAACTCCCTAATTAGTAATTGTTAACATGTCTATAAGTCATTTTTCAATGTCCAGATACGAGAGTTTTGAATGTATTACTAACTGGAAAATACATTTAAAATCTAAACTAGTCTGATCTGCACCAAAACTGGTATTAAAAGATTCCATTTTGTAACCACTGAAAACGAAGATAGAAAAGCTTCAATTAGGCAAATAGAGCATCTTAGTTTCAAATTCCACTAAGACCAAATATTTAGTGCCAGGATATATATTTGACAACTTTTGAATTTTGGAGACCAAGCATTTCAATGTTAGTCTTTTCTTCTTCAACTTACATACATTCAAACTGATAAGAGACAGATGGAATGTTTCCCATTTAAGAAGAGAGAGAGAGAGGACAACTTTGTTTCTTAAGTATATACAAAAGTCGAGATCCTTAGGCAATGCAAACCTGGGCTTGAATTTGTCAAGCTCAAAAGAGCTTCCTGTCCTCGACAGGATTCAAAGCCTCCAAAGCATTGGAAAGACATAGGTAACTTCATTACATAGGTTAAAAACTGTTTAATTAATTTTCATAAAATAGTGAATATTATTTCATGATATGCTCAATGTGACTCACAGCAGGAAGAAGATTTGAAACAGCAGTGCCTGACGATGTGATTACGACTGCTGGGCTATGAGATCCTTTGGCATATCCAATCGCATGAAAAGCAAGAGAGCGTTCATCAAAGCATGCGATACATGTTATCAGGGGATGACTTGCAGCAGCGACGGCAAGAGGGGATGATCTTGATCCAGGAGCTATGCAAAAATACTAGAGTGAATAACAGTCAGATCTGTCTGCATCCATGTTGATGGAAAATATTTATGAATAGTATACATACCGTCAAACCAAGACGAGAACATTCTTCAACTATGAGCGATGCCCAGACAGCATTAATGTTGGCATGCTCTTGCTCTGAGTGAACATTTTCGTTGATATGATCCAACTGATGGTTGAAAGGGTCATATTAGATGGAGAATAAACAACTTTTTAACAATATTGAACAAATTAGTTTATGGACTCTTAGGCACAAGGATCAGTCTTGCTCAAATCCTCCATAACTGGGAGGCTATGATACTTAGTTCTTTTGGGGAGGGGATTCTCGCCTCTCTGCCTCTAGGCTGTTCATTTTGTGATTAATACATACCTTTCTGTTTCTTACCAAAAGAATAATAACAATAATAAACAACTTCATAACAATAAATCAATAGGTTATGTGCAATCTTGATTCAAAAATCTGGTTGGCTTGAAGCCTCATCCCATTGGGTGCACCAACATCATTGGCTCAGATAATATACAAAACTAACGCATTTTGTCAAAAACCACAGTGAAACACCGCCCAATTCAAAAGTTGGGGAGGCAAAGTCAGATGAGGAAGGGAAAATAACTGATCTCCGTAATAATTTTCAATGAAACTAAATAACAAAACTTTAAAAGAAAGTAGCAGCCACATGAGTACAGTATACAAGCATAAAAAAACCACTGGAAAGACAGAGAAGTCAGATCATATAGTAGTGAATCACTTGAGGATAATCTAAGTAACGAAGGACAGTTATACGTATTTAATCATAATTTTACACCGTTCTGCACTTTCAGAAGCTTGGAACCTCACCATATTACATGCAACGGCAACGTTTGGTGAAACCCTAATGCAGAATTGATGGGAGAGTGCAGACTCCTGCAATGATTGTGATAGTTATTAAAGAATTGAACCATAGACACATCTGTCATGTTGAACTAGCACAAACAACCTTACTTGAACAGGATCTATTCTATAGGTTGTACAACTGTGCCCTTGAATTCTAAAAAAAACTAGCATGAACAATGTCTGTTTTACTGGAGCATGTTCCATTTGTTCTCTTTTCCAGAGGGCTATAGTAGAAATTTTCATCAAAGCCTCATTATTTTTTTACTGTTATTCTTAACTGCATAGCTTAATGAAGAAGGATATGTGAACTGAACTTATTCATACTATTGATTTATGAGACTGGATACTGAAAAGCTATTAGATCCATTTTACAATTTGAAATATAAAAAACATAATAGTTTTCAATTATCACAAACCATCAGTTGCTAATGTGCTTTTGCTTTTGTAATCTAGATGGATCAGCAGACAACAAGCTATAAAACTGAGAGTAAGGTCCATAACTAAAAAAAATATCAGGTTTGAAAACTATAGCAGGAACTCTGCCAAATTAAATCAAGAATCCAATGATTGAAGGATGAAAGATTACCAGAAAGAGAAGATACCATTTCCATGATGCCAGTCCTGAAACTTTCACCAGCTACAGAAAGCACTTTCATGTATGCCTACAATATTTGTACTCTTAAATGAGAATGGTGAGAACCAAAACATACAACTCCATATAATTTCTATGCTTTCTAGGAAATATATTCTTTTGTCTAAGTGATTTTGAGGGAAAAGAAAAACCGTCGTTAAGTTCAATCAAAACCGGAATAGTCAGGCTACTTGTAACATGAAAGAAACATAATAATACTGGAGAAAATAACGTTGTTATCTATGTAACTTTGAGATCCACATGCAAACCCAGATCTCAAGGTAGTTGGACCCACACGTTGAAAGGAAAATGATACTCAGAGGGTACCATCATCTTACAATCATTTCCATCCTCCCAACGCATCCAACATATATATCTCCCTAGATAGAGGGAAAACAAGTGCAAAAGCAAGAAGATGCAAGTCTTGCATTGGCAATATCCGTCTTGAAAGAATCTGGTAGAGTTTTTCTTTAGTCAATCATAATGAGGTGCAATTACGATTTATATATTGTACTTTATAGGAAACAAACCAAACTATTTAATAAGTAAAAAGGATAATTACTATGGCACAAACAGATAGGGAAGCATCGCAAAGAAATACAAAATACATTTCATTTGCCAATCTAAAATAATGGGGGGGAAAGTTTACACTAAAATCTGAAGGTGATGCTTTAGTTTTCACATTGTTCGGCAAAAAATGAATGACTTCAATCCCCTACATGATCAATATTCACACGTTTATCCTCAAGAGCTTTTCTTATTTTCATTTTTACGAACCAAATAGCCAAACATAACGCTGAAACTGCATAATTCTACAATGCCCTCTTCTTTTCAGTGCCCACTTAATAAATCGACCAAAATCTCAACCTTTGTTAAGATAGCCAAACATGTCAAAGTTAATACTACAATTTGTAGTCTCCTTTCCAATCATTTTTTTCGTATAGGAATAGGGCAGGAAATCTAGGCAAAAGATAGGGAAAATAACAAATATTAGTTTTAATTATCTATAATGCACACTAGAGAATTGTGCCTAAAAAATCTACAACATGTACAGTACACACCACTCGCTGACTAGTCACTTCAATTATAAGAACTACTGGTAGCATACATCTTAATGAATGCAACAAGCTCTATTTCAAGTAATTGAAAAAAGTTGTTACCTAATGCATAGACCTGGTTAATCGACTAAATGCAAATAAAATCAATAATTCATACATGACGTTCTATCAAATTAGTATCAGCAAATATTAAAATCTATACCATCTGATTTGTTCTGTCCACAAGTTTTGAAGCTGTTAATGAAGATCTTATATATTTGTACTGGCAGTTTCCTTTAGATGGAAAATTAGTACTGATCTGCACATATGCCACAAAATAATCATTTAGTATTATCAAGCTAGCACATCAACAATATAATATGCAGGTCAAAAGGTCCATAAAAGCTAAATCTCTTCATGTTCTCAATTATCTTGATTATTATTATAGGTTCCATATCCAAGACAAATTAGATCATGGTTATCCGAATCTTGTAAGTGATCTAACAATATTGGACTAGAATGAAATTAGGGAAATATGGCATGAACATAAAGCCGCAGCCCAAGATACCTGGTAGATAGATGAGCCCAAAGAATGGATAGCTTCCTCAAATGTACAAGGAAAAGATTCACTCCAAGCAAGTGTTGCAGAGAGAACAGAAATGCCCTCGTACTCACTCAACTCAATCTATGAAGACAAGAATAATTTAAGGATATTATAAGCACGTATTCCTCCAAAGAATTAACTAATGTAACAGGATGACCATATCAATGGCATAATTCTGGCATCAAATAAATTCAGACAAAAATTTACTTGGGGAATGCAAAAGCATGAATGACCAGCCTCGTTCTTCAATGAAGATATCTCCCCGGTATTATCGTTAACAAAACCATAAGCCATAATAGGAGCTGAATCATTCATGAGATACCTTCGTAAAAAGTAATAGAATAAGCTTGAGTAGGCCGAGATTTCAGGGACATTGAATGGTGAATCAGATACAACAGCATTTTGCACACCCATAATCCATAACAATAGGTATAGTACAATATTCAGTTAGAAGTAATTAAGACATGCAGTAAATGCCAATGTTTTTAAAAACTTAAAACCAGAGATTCAAAAATACAATTCAAGAACAAGGGGAACCAATACATTAATTTTTCATTCAATATGACAAAGATTTAAACCTAAAACCTTTCAAAGAGTTTCTAATGTCTTGATCGATTGAGTAGAGAAAAATAAATTAATTTGTCATGGGCATTTTACCAAAAAAGCTAAATTATGGATCTACTCTCCACAAAACTTTAAAATTGGACCACAGTTGATCTGCAAAAATGCAAATTCCCAACTTATTGGATGACTTGAAAATTTTTTTCAAATTTTCAGGCATAATCTTTTCCATGCCTGCTACCGTAATAGAAAACATATGCAGCAGCATCCTAATACGCTTTCCTTTTAAAATAATGCTGATTCTAGTAACTAAATCAGTAAACTGGAGGTAAAGGATGAAAGGAACCTTTTCAATGTACTTCGTTTTGATGAAGTAGAAGACAAGTTTGCAAAGTAAATTGCAGTACCAATTCCAAAAACACCGCGAGTATCATTCAAGTATAGAGACTTAATGGTGGCGTCCTTCTCATTGGAAAGGAAAAAGATAGGATACACTTCAGATGACTCTGGTTGACAACAGAACCACAAAAGAGCTCTTGTACTCGGGGGAACAGCCACCTGCAAATTCATCATTTGTTCACCGTTGAACAAGGTACAAACCAAACGAAGAAACTGTTGATAACCATTTAAACTTTTGGCTGCATTTTCAGGCTCATTCTACTCCAAATACAAATACCCGAGAGAAGTGAACGAAATACAAACAAAAACTTACCTGAAACCTGAAAACTCCGTGGGAAGAACGTGGAGGTTCTAATTTCAACTTTTCAATGGCCTCACTTATACTCTCCAGCCCCTGCTTAAGCGTCAGAGCCGGTGGTAGTGTATGCGTAATGCACATCTCCACCAAAAACTCCACATCTTCAAGATCAGATAATTCCGTTGCACCCATTACTGGACTGTCATACCGCACACACTAAGCAACCAAAAAGCTCAAATTTTAAACAGAAAATTGGAAAGAAAAAAAAAAAAGTAAAGTTTACAAATAATGATTCAACTATGAACCTTGAAGCAGGAATTCTGAGGCAAGCGGAAGGAAGCTGGTTGGCGGGAACCTTTGGGAATAAGAGCGAAAGAAGAGAAGAGCTTTGAGCGCGGGAAAGAATCTGTAATGAAAGGTCTCACTGGATGCAGAACAGCAAGCTTATGTATTCTTAGACTGTCAGCTTGCATTGTGTGTGGTTGATGCAAAACCCCGCGAGAGAGAAAGGAAAGATTCTCAGAGAGAAGAAGATAACGAAAATGTTTGGGAGAGACGACGATAAGAGAATTTTCAATTTTTAAGGACAATAATATGACTGCACGTTAGCAACAATATCCTCATGCGACAGGTAGGCCGTTCTTTTAAGACTGACTTTTGGCCATCACTATTATCATCTAAACAGTAGCTCTTGAGGTACATTATGAAAAGGGGTTATATTTCTGAAAAGGGTTACCGAAAAAGTAAGGGGCTATTGATGATAATGACGCATTGGAAGTTTTTCTTTAGAAAAAAAATCTTAAAATAATGTATTTTTTATCTCTCAAAATTTATCATTGATGGAAAAAAATCATTTTTCTTTCTTGTGGAAAAATATTCAAAACTTTAAAAACCCAACCATCCCTCCCTCCATTACTATTTTGTTATTCAACCCTTCAAATTCCTTTCAAAACTCCTCACATTCTTTTATTTTTCTTCAACATTTCGATTCATCATCTTCAAATTCATCTTCATTAAGTAAGTATTTATGCACATTTTAGAAGGATTTTGATTTTAGATAATAGTGGTCATTTGATTAAAGAAAATTGATTTTTTTTTTTTAACAAGTTTATGGGTTTTCATGGGGTTTCATAATTTTTTAGATTTTTTTTAAAAAAAAACATTGCATTTTAGAATGATTTTTAGGCCTATAGATAGCATATGAGTTGATTTGTATACTGGAAACTTTTTTTTTGCTTTAAATTCCAATTTTCTAATTTTTGAGACGTCTCCAATTCGATGAAGCCCACTCGGGCTTCTTTAGATCTTGACCGGGCGGGCAAACAGGTGGGACTTTGAATGGATGTAGGGAATCAGGACCGGAAAGGGGGAAGTGGGGCAAAACCCGGGAAGATGGTCACAAACGGGTGGGAGGGGCGAGATGGGGCGGAACCGGGCAAGAAAGGGAAGGGATGTTTTGTCTCGGGCCCGACCGGGTATGGGGTCGGGCCAAAAAATAGTAACATGGCTAGACTGGGCTAGAAAGGGAAGGCATGTTTCTGTTTTTTGGCTCAGTCCCGAGCCCGCCCAGGTATGGGATCGAGCCAAAAGATAGGAACGAGTGGACTGGGCGACTTGGGACTGGGAAGGGGCGGGCGGGACCAAGTCATCTTCGAAGCTAGCTACTAGTTTTTTGCCCAGTCCCGGGCCCGACCGGGTATGGGGTCGGGCCAAAAACCATTAGCTATAAGGGTGTGACCGGGCGACTCAAAATTGGGAAGGGGTCTAATCGGGCAATCTTCGAAGCTAGCTATTGGTTTTTTACCTAGTCTCGGGCTTGGTCGGGTATGGGGCCGAGCTAAAAACCAGTAGCTTACATTTATTTTATTTTTTTATTTTTAAATATTCTGACGCATTGTTGTATTGTGCTAACTTCTAATTTATTTATTTGATGAAAAATGCAGGTTATAATGGAACTAGAAATGAAGGTTCATCCTAATGATCATTTTCCTACAACTCTTTCATATTGTTCCCTAAAATTAAGAAAAAAACTAACCTGTGACACAAACATCATCTTCAATTGACCATTAATTCATTATATTTTTGTTCGAGAGGTAGAGGAACCTAAGAGAGATGTTATTAGTTTTAATCTTATGGGGAATAAAGTATCATTCAACCAAATAGAGTTTAACCTTATTACAGGATTAAAACATCAAACTAGAACTATGAGGGGGAGAAAATTGTTTTGTTAGACTCAAAGCTAAGTATCTAAATGACAATGAGGGTATGAAGGCATATGAGTTGGACTCTATTTTTCCAAAACTTGAGTTCGAAAATAATGTTGATGCAATAAAAATTGCATTGTTTTATTTTATTGAGTTTGCTATGATGGGTAGAGAGAGGAAAAAACAAATGAATTTTGAAAATTTAGTGATAGTAGATGATTGGAATAGATTTTGTAATGAGAACTAGAGGAAGAAAATTTTTTAAAATACAATTAAACGATTCAAACAAGGATTGAAAGATAAAGCACAAGCATATAAGACCAATGCAGATGGAAAACAACAGGCGTACAGTCTTTACGAGTTTCTCCATATTTTTCAGGTAATTTAGTTAATTTGATTTAATGAATATTCATCGAAGTACACCACTAATACACACTTACATTTCATATAGGTATGGGCATACAAAACGATTTCATCATTATACGGTCGCGTTACAAACAGATTGAATGACAATGCAATACCACGCATTTTGAGAAGGTTGTGCTCATATTCTCCTTCATATGGAGTCCTTAGAGACGAGTCTTCAGGTCAGATGCAATATGTTCCTTTTTAAGTTTTTTGAGTTGGAATTTTCTTCATGATTACAGCTTCTTAGTTTATTTATTCATGACTATAATTTTTTTTAGGTAAGGATCACATTGCAACTCGTTCCATATGAGGAAGTGATTCGTTCCATCACATACCATGAAATACTTTTGGGAAGATCGTGATAATTGCCTTTTTTTATATTAAAGTGTCTATTTGATACGATAACTAAATCACGAACTTGCCCAGTTGCACATCTTAATTGTTGGAAAAAAAAACACACCCAAGATTCATCATTTCTCGACCAGATATACCAAACGCGACTGGGTATATTTGATTATTTCCATCGACCCCAATCGCAAGCAAGAGTTTACCATTGTACTTACCCCTTAAATGTGTTCCATCTACAATTAAAACAGGATGAATGCAGTTTAGAAACCCCCTAATGGAAGCACCAAGAGCCATGAAGACGTGCTTGAAATATTTATCTTCTTGTAAATCATATTTAAATGTTGAACCAGGATTTTCGATTTGTAAGGCTTCACCAAGTTTAGGTAATTTTTTGTATGATTCTTCTAGTGACCCCCAAACAAGCACTAACGCTTCTTCCCTTGCCCTCCATGCCTTGTCGTGACTTAAACTCACGTTATACTCTTGTTTTATATCATTCACAATGTTCTTCAGTCTATATGAACGACTAACGTCTTCAAAATTCATCTTTATTAAATATCAGAGAACCCAACTAGAAGCTCGTCTATGATTATTAGTCAATATTTCATTTCTATATGTGTGGACATTGTCATACTTAGAGATCTTAATTATTTCACAATTTTCAATTTAACGACTCGAAGTCTCCATTTGCATTCTTCAACTAAGTATATAACTTTGTATAATGTTGTGGTCGACTTCTTTACCTTAAACTGAAAGTTACCTCTAATTACCAACATAGATAACCACATTTTTGAATAATTCTTAGATATAAAAATATCACCAACTTGCACATCTTCAAAAGATTAAGACTGACTGGCATGACGATTGTGTTACTAGATGGATGTGACAAGTCATGACTTGTTGCATGTGATGAGCTTCCATAATCTTCAATTGTTCATTCTTTTGCATGAGGTGTGTGGTGGGTATTTGTTGGGTTTTATGTCCTAAAACTCGTGGTATGTAAACAATGGATCTTATTCTAAAAATTCAATAAATGTGTTGTTGAATAGATCTATTGTTTGATAGAAATCCAATAAACCTAAAAGTCTCTTGACTATTGGATGAGTACTTGAACTTTATGTGGAGACATAAAGATGGATCAGATTCGAGTAAATAGTCAAAATGATCTATAATATATGGATAAGGTTTGGTACCTTATTCTAGCAACACTATTGGATGCGCCCACTCTGTAGTTGTTACAAGGAGTTGTAAAGTATTACAAATGAAGTGATCCTAATTCGTTCATGTTAGACATGAGGAGTGGGGGTGTCCTTGTGCAAAAGAGTATGTACAAGATTGGATCACGAAATGAGTCACTCTTACTTCGTAATGTTGTTTACTGTTTAAGACTGACTATTTCAAAGTGATGACTTAGGTAACTTGACCTTAATCCTGAGTAACTATGAACTCTTGTTTATTCGAGATGTCCCTTAGATTTGCATAGGTGAGGGTTGGCTCAACAGCGCCGGCTCAATAAGACTCCCCAATTCAGGGGTAAAATCGGATAGATAGCTGGGGACATAGGGTGCAAGTGGGAATTCACTCCTACCCGCTTTAGGTATAGTAGAGAGGTTGTTCCCTTAAGTGCTGATTCTGGGGGTTGGACAAGGGATCCTGCCCTTTCATTTGGCATGAGAGAGACTCGATTTTTTTTATTGGATCACATTAAGAGATCGGTGGGGACTTAAGGAACAAAAGGTAATTTCGGGAGTAAAACAGAGATTTGACCTAGTCGTTATTACGAACAACCTGTGAAGGGTTGACTTACTAATCATGGTTATATCGAGTGGACATAATATATCTACAGTAAGGGGAGTTCAACTATGGACTTTAGTGAAGTGACCCATTAATTAACGAATGGGGGTTAGATCGGTCTAATGAGTTTAGTCGATTAATCTCGGATCGTTAGAGCCCATGATCTATAGATCCATGAGGTCCCCTTACTAGCTCGAAAATGGATTAGCTCTAGAGTAGTGTGATAAGTTAATTTGAAACGTGCATATTAGAATCAAACAGAATTGGAGAAAATATATTTAAATATGATTTAAATATATGAAGATGAATTTGTGTAAAAATTTATTTAATATTGGATATTAAATTAATTGAAACTATTTAAATTGTTTAAATAATTGTTTATTAATTTTATTAGAAAATTAATTTATGAAATTAATTTGTAAAATTAATAAAATATAATTTTAAAATCAATTTTGGATTTTGGAAATTAAAATTACACAAATAGGAAAAATGGTTTTTTCCATCTTTTTCTTCTACTTGCTCATTGGGAACACACCACCTTCAACTTCAATAACTCCAAGCATGAGTTACATCTCATGCAGCAAATCTCTTTGCATGATAGTCTGCAATTTATTGAAGAGATTGGAGTAAAGTTGAGTGAGATGAACTGATAGAATTTTAGCAAAAAAAATCTTGAGAAGAAGGTGTTCTTTATTGGATTGGTTCAGTGAGCTTTCTCTATATTCCCTTTGATTCCAGCTTATTTTGAGCCCCACAACTCAATCTAGAGCCCCAAGAAGATAGTAGGGAAGATCTTGTAGTGGTCTACACAAGGATTTGGAGGATTTTGCAGTTGAAAATCAAGATTTCAATGGTTCGGCCAATGTATGTTCTTGAAACCCATTAAACTCTGTTTTAGCATGTTTCTCTTCTGTCAAAATTAATCGATTAGAGTGCTTATGGATCTTGATGTCTTTCGCTGTGTGCTGGTATCGATCCAATAGTATTAATCTTAGGTTCCTCTCCATCATCCTTCTCCCTCCAAGACCAATCATTAAAATATTGACCTTGGTCTAAATCATCCCCTAAATTATGAGTCACCAAATTACTAGGTGATGAAGTAAGTGATGGGTCAAAATATTTGGGGAAAAATTGACTATCCGACTCCATCTTGCAATGTACTGGCCTATATGTCGGAGTTATTTCTTCAGTTCGTCGGATATATGAATTGTTTGGATGAAATCCTTGATTACTTGAACACTTTGGAAGCGTGGATACGTAAAGAGGTATTATCGAAACCTCTTCCCATGTGAGGAATGTGTGTAGACCTTCATCATTCTGAATTACAAATGTTAGGGCTTTGGATCCCAATTGAAGTATACATCTTATAACAAGATTATACTTATCTGACATTATAATACTTATCTTATAAACTTCGGTCAGGAATTCATTATACGTCGTGCCAACCTTAATGTCAAATCCTCGCAGCTCTCATCATAATCCTCTTTCCTTTCTTTCCAAACGCCACCGAAACAAATCTAAACACAAGACATTGTCCTACAATTTATAATAAAAAATGTATTAATGTAGTTAAAGAAAAAGCAAAATACAAAAAAAGAAACTAAAAAGAAAAAAATTGGCCTAGTTGTCCACTCGCTCGAGTACAACAACGGGCCAAAAAATAATTTTCGTACTTTTTGTATGCCCGGCCGGACTAAAGTTAACTCTACCGGGCCTTGGACTAGTCCCAACTCGGTTCCTATCCCGTACCTAGGAAGACCAAGTGATTTCAATCAATTTATTTCATACCTGGTGAAGCCCGACTAGGTATCCAACTTATTTCAACAATTATTTTGTACTCGGTGAAGTCCGATTGGGTAATTTTAACTCATTTTCTTTTTATCTAGTGAAGTCCGGTTGGGTATCTTAAAAAAAAATCTATTTTTTTTCATTTTTTTATTATAAATATCAAATGTAGAGCATTATTTTTTTTTTTTAAAAAAAAAAACAATCAAGAAAGCAAGCATAAATACAAGCAAATAAATTCTAACCTGGAAAAGCAAGCTCCAAAAAGGTACTCTATTTTTGTCAATTTTCCCAGAAATTATCGAACTATTGAATACATACAAAATGAAATACATACATTCTTACGGAGCGTACAATACAACTTCGTGAAATATAAGTTTTGGACTTGACGAAAGACTTTTCGTTCTGGAAATAATTTGGTGAAAGAGAACTTTTTGTGGAATTGTAAACAAATCAAATTTAGTAGAGAATTTTTTGTCAATTAATTTCGGATAGTTGTGAATAAATTTTTGAGGTGGAGAATTTTTGGTGAATTAATTTGATAGGTTGTTGTTGAAATGAAAAGTGAGAATTTAATAAAGAGCATAAGAGAAATTGTACCACAAATATTTTCCATACTTACATCATTTTCATCATCAAGTGAGAAAAAAAAAATTGTTTTTGAAAAATAGGTAAAAAGCCAAAATCAAACTCCAAATAGTTCATTTTTGTCGATTAGTAAAAGGTAAAGGTTGGTTTCTTGCTCATTCTTGTGCTAAGATGAACATTGTATGGAAGGAAATAAGTAATGTTTTTCGCAATATATGCAATAAAATTCACATGATCTCATTCAGATTCCAATAAATTGTATTTATAAATTTGTTTAGATACTACTTTGGTCTCATACTTTTGATTTTAATTCATTTTAGTATATATATTTTTAACTTATGTTTATTATGATATGAATGGACTAATACACGATAGAAATAGAAAAAATGAACTAAAATTGAAAGTACAAAAATCAAAGCAAAGTAGTATTTAGACCTTATAAATTAGTCACCCATGGATGTAAGATTACAGCATTAGTCAGACAAAATCTTTAAGTCGTAGACAGTTCTCAAATACAAACGAGTCTTAAAATTTTGGCCCTCATCCCAGTTACATCCCAATCAACAAAATACATCACAGGAAATTTTGGCTTGCAACAAGTTTGACTGACTTGTGGATTTTCTACCGTAATCAAATGCTCGTCTATGAAGAGAGCATTCTCTCTACAAATTATCGGCCTCCTTGTCTTTGACCTTGTTGCTCAACATGCCTTGTATCAGCTAGTTCATGGCTACAAAATGGGCTACATACCCTTTTAATGGCAGCTCCAGAGTCGAGACTCATTCGTCTGGTGGTGACTAAATACCATAGAATTCCTTCAACGTGGGAATACTCCCGAAATACTTTGATCTCGTCCGTCGAGCTAGAGCCCTATTTGTCTGATGCCGCCTATAACATCAAAAGCAGGGTTGTTAATCAAAACAAATTGATATCAGAGAATAAAGGCTCATATATTTGTTAACCCATTTGCCTGAGATTGGCATCGGTGTTCTTTTTGATATGGGCTCTGGTTCCTTCATATCAACTACAACAGCATCAGATGTCAGAAAAGTTTTGGCAACAGAAGCGGCATGCTCCAGGCAACATCTCACGACCTGCATCAGATTTCAGTAGGGAGCTATAATTAGTGCAATGAATTGTTGGATGAATGAAAACCACTCTTCACAGTTCACTATATTTTTCAATCAACCTCGTTCAATCTACATTTTTTCAAGTTCCTTTAGCCATTAAAAATTTCAGGTTTCACCAAAAGATGGATGCTTTTCTGCTAATTTGAACGAATTCCTTAAAAACTATTCGGAATGGTAAAACAAGACTGTCAGAGCTCTGAAGAAAGTTCATAAACCTTTGATGGATCCATGATTCCAGCTTTCATTAGATCCTCGTAACGATCTGTGGCGGCATTATATCCATAATCCAAATCATTGTTAATAAGAACCTGTGAGATATTAAGTTAATTTTACCATGAAGACTAGACTTAATATGTGAAATGAGAGGGGGAAAAAATTATACACAGCAAATTAGAAGCAAATTCATTTGTTCACAGCGACCTTATCTATAACAACACTTCCATTGACACCGGCATTTCTCGCTATTAGTTTTGTAGGATAGCTCAAAGCTCTTTTGAAAATTTCGGCTCCAATCTGCACTTGACCATTGCAATTGATATAACCCATCGTATGAATTAACGTGATATTCTAGTTGATATGCTAATTAAAACTAAATCTACCTGTAATCATCATAATCAAAAAAACAAGTTAACATTTAATATTAAGAAGTTATAACAGAAAAATTTTGGGGTACACCAAGAGGGATACCATCTGTTCGTCATTTTCCAGGACATTCTTTATAGCATCCACCTTCGTAGACAGCCTTAAAAGACAACAACCTCCACCAACGACAACACCTTCTTCAATAGCAGCCTACAACAAACATAAGGTTATAACCGATATTTGGAACTCATATCCTCAAGGAAAACAGACCAACTATACACCTTTGATGCATTCAAAGCATCCTCAATCCTTAACTGTCTATCCTTCAACTCAACCTCAGTTTGTGCTCCTACCTACAATTAAGTATATGGACAAAGTGAACGAGTATGGTCATGGTGTAAGTTGCTATTTCCCGATGATGATAATAGTAAATATTTTTTCTTAAAATATCATCACCTGAAGTATTGCAATTCGCCCAGATAACCTTGCAATTCTCTCATTCAATATCTTCTTCGGAAATTTTTCCTCAGTATTCTGCAGAATAGACAATAGTATGTCTCTTGGTGTATTCGACTAAACGTCAAAGCTATATACTTCAACATGGAAATTTGTGTTCTATTTTATTACTCAGAAATGGATACTGCAATGCAGAAAACCACGAAATGTAGGATATCTCAGCATAGATAAAGAATGATTCTAGCACCTCCATAAGCTTTTGAATTTGTAAGACCCTTTTTCGAACAGCTTCCCGAGTATTCCCATCTGTAACTATTAGAGTGGAATCTTTTGATATAACAACCTTACTAGCAGAGCCCAATACCTCTTTGCCGGTCTTTTCTAAAGTCAATCCACTATCTTCTCTGACCACAATAGCTGCATAACATATAAAAGAGTTGCACTTTGGATCAAATTTTATAGCAAAAACTTCTGAGAACCAAAAGGAAACTACACGTAGAATGCCTTTTCTTTTCATTATCAACTTGTATATAAGATCAAAGATAAGCTTTACTCCATTCCAGCAAGATGATAGTATATTTTTAGATGATGAATATGATGTTATATTTAATTAGATGCATCATTCTTGAAAAAATTCATGGTATTTCATCGCATTATGAAATGTCTTTAACTGAATTCCCATTATCTCTGATGTACGTTTATGCTGAAATCTCATTGAATATAGATTGGGTTGTTTTTCTTCCTTTTTTCCCTTGTAAATGGTTATTAAGTTAAGAAAAAATGGGGAAAGCACAAGGACTCAAAACTCTCTTCTAATATTCTGCTACCTCCAGTTAAGGTGGCTATGTCATCTAAGTAGTGACTCTTGCGCTCGCCAAAGGCAGGAGCCTTGATAGCAGCTGCCTTCAGCACACCTCTAAGTTTATTCCTAATTACTGGAGCCAGAGCTTCCTGCTCAATGCCCTCTGCCAATATCACAATTGGGTATTTCTCTTTCACAGCACTGTCCAATATTTTAAACATCTCCTTTGGATCTGAGATTTTTTTGTCGACCAATAGTAACTGCAACCAAAAATCCCCATTTCTAAAGATTACTTTTTATATAAAAGAAAAACATATTATTTAAAGTCCGGTTGCTACCTTGCAATCATGGAATTCTACTACCATCTTCTTTCTATCAGTAACAAAGTATGGAGATAAATATCCACGATCAAATTGCATCCCTTCAACAATTTGCAGGCTGTTATCGATACTCTTCCCCTTTTCAATTTGAACGACTCCCTTCCGACCAACTTGACGTAATGCATGTGAAACCAAATTTCCCACAGCATAATCATTCCCTGCACTAACTGCCGCCACATGTGCTATCTCATGATCTTCAACCTACAAATTTGAAATATGTAGCAGTTGAATAGATCACTGACAAACTGTTATTGGACTACCACTTGCGGCTAAAATTGATATTTTTGTCCTTTCATTCACTGTGAAGCACGTCTCAGGGTTTTGAACTTTCCACACTGAAAGAAGCATAATCTTGCATACCTCTCTTGACAGCAATTTCAGCTCAGAAACTAGTGCTTTTGCAGTCTTCTCAATCCCACGTGCAATTTGAACAGGATTCATGCCAGAAGAAATAACCTATAAAGTGCATTTTATTATTAGTACTTAAAAATTGACCAGGCTATTAATTGTGATGAGAAACAATTTATTATTCTTTCATAATACAAAAAATCCTGATTGCTGCCTTTGATAGAGAGTGAAATACAGGTTCATCAAATAGCCCAAGATCGCAATGCCATAGTCCTAGGAAGTCCCAAAGTTAATCCAAACCAAGAGTCAAAGTTTAACTAGCCGACCATACAATCCTTTAAATTTGATATAGGCTAAGTTCATCACGTAGAATTTGGATGGCCCCATATTGACTAGTTTGGCCATTAATCAGCCCAGTTATAAGGCTATTTGGCCAAATCATTAGACTGAGCCCAATATAGCGCCATTATTAAAAAAAATTACATTGTGCGGGTGTGTGTGTAACTTGAATACTTTAGAAATTTAAATCATAAATCGTGTACCATGAAATTAAATATAGAAAAAAAAAATTATAAAACAAAATATGAAAACTTAAATTTAATTATTTATAGAGATATATAACAAATTTGTTTTGTTTTTCACATAGTACGTTCATCTTTTTAATAAAATAACGTTGAATGAATCACAAGTTATTGAAAACTTCCTTAAAAGTTAAAAATCGGATGCGGTGTTCCATGGTCCACATAGCAGTACTAGTTATTCTATATGGCTGATATTCATGCATGGAATTCCATTAACTACCTTCATACCCTCAGCAATCAATCCCTGAGCAAGAATGACAGATGTAGTGGAACCATCACCAGCAAGGTCATTTGTCTTTGCTCCAGCTTGTCTCACCAATTTCACCCCAACGTTCTCTAAAGGGTCTTCCAGCTCAATCTAGCTTTCCGACCAGATAATAATTAGAGTCCAAAAGGATAGGATACACCAAAAGGATAGACGACCTTCAATAACTACTTGTGTCATTATTCATAAGCCTAGACATGCTGAATTATTTGCAAAATAGCTATGTGTGCAACTAGAAAATGCATAATGTTACAGGGTAGGATGCTAGTTTGAAATGTTGTTAATAAAATCTAAGAAGCATGGTCACTTTAGTTCGTTAGCATATTTATGTCCGTGTACGACATGTGTCGAACACTGACATTCTGACACTATTTGGATGAGTATTGAAAACTCATCAACACAATAAATATGTGTTAGACACAAATTGTATAAAGCTAATATAGATTTTTTAGGTACTTATCCCACACTTGTAATATGTATACTAAACAGACTCATAACAATATAGAACAAAAAATAATAGATTTTGAGAGTGAAATATATCAATCTCGTCTTTAAAATATAAATGCATAAACTTAGTGACTTTTAATTTTCTTCCTATATTAAAATAACATATATTTTAAAAAGCATATATTTTAATAAACGTGTACTTGTCATGTTCGTCTAGTAATTTTTTTCTAAAATGATGTGACTTGATATTTGTGTTGTGTCAGTGCCCAAGCTTCTTAGAATAGAATACAAAAAATAAGGCACGAAAGTTACATGCAAATTCACAAGCCAATGAGTGAATTATAGACAAATTGCAGCTGTTAAGTGTTACCAATCTCCCGTTGTAGATCTTATGCAAGGAGATTTACAAACGAATTTCTTTCCCTTTTATCTCTAATCCCAAAGTTATATCATAAAGAAACTTATTATCGAAAACAATTTCAATTTACATTAAGTTGTATGCCTTTGCTGAAATTCTTTGTTGATTATAATATGAGATGTATAAAAGAAATGCGCAAGCTGGCGCATGGCTCATACACTCATAGATATGAAGAAAAAAGATGACATTATGCTTCGTTTCCATATAACTTTCTAACTTTTTAGCCCTTCCCCAACTTAGTTCTTCTTTAATCGAATTCATCCCCCAACTGATCAAGCATTTTAGTTTCAGATGCCATAATAACTTGAAGAGGAAAAAGAAAACGCATAAGAAAAATACCTTAACCAAAAGGTTGAGAAAAAAAAAAAATCAGAATACCTCCTTCAGGACAGTTTCGCCATCGTTAACGATCTTGGGCGGTCCATATTTGTTCTGAAGCACCACATTCCTTCCCTTCGGCCCTAACGTAACACCCACCAGCTCCGCCACCAAATTAACTCCGACCTGTTCATCAAAATCAAACCGTTCAATCATCAAACCGTTAGGGCAAAGAAACAAGTGCCTCGTCCGAGTACGTAACCTGAAGTTTTTTAAAGGTAGAGCCATCGCGGTTGAAGTAAAGTTCCTTGGGCGGAGATTTGGGGGTGGGGTTCAACGCAGGAGGCAACGAAGACGGTGGTCTGTTTGGTATTGGTCTTGGCTTTGTTCTTGATCTTGATGTGGGATTGGGAAAAGATAGTGGAGGGATTGGAGTGGGAGAAGACGCCATGGTTCTGCAATTCGCAGAACAAAGGCATAAAAAATGACGATGAAGATAAGTTGCTATGACGGAATTAACATTTCGCTTGGTGGATAAGGTGGAAGATACGCCTGCATCGCCAAGCGGGAAATATCTGGACGAGTTAATTTGGCGCGATTAGGGTCCGTTATTTAACGGCAAACTAAATTCGTTATTCATTTTCGTATTTATGTTTCCAAAAAAAAAAAAATACAAAGAGAACAATTAAGACGTATTTCTATTTGGTATACTTATATTTAAAAGCGATTTTCAAAAACAATTCTTGAAATGATCCATTTTTATAAATAATAAATTATCGTTTCCTTTGTTTTTTAGAATTTATTTTTAAAAATTATAAACATGAGATATATTATTGTATTTTTAAATTCATAACCAAATACAAAATTTGAATTTTGATTTCAAATGTCGAAACTTTAAATTGCAATCATATGTGTTTTTGAATATAGTAAAAAAATTAATTTTGTTTTCTACTGAATTCTTTATCTTTTAAAATAATTTTCCGATCACAAACCAAATGGAATGTAAGTTTTTTTTTTAATAGATATATATACTTAGGTGTTGCTTGGATGACACCTATTAGCCTAGCTAATTGTCCAATAAAAATTTGTCACATATATTTTTTAAAAAAATAAAAGAAAATTTTAAATGTTTTCTATACTATGTAAACAAAAATGGTTGCATGTATATAGGTTGCACCTAATCATAATCTTTGTTTGGATTAAAATGTCAATTTGATCCCACACATCGATAATTGTTGAATTTTAATTTTAATATTTTTAAATGTTTATTTTTAATTTTATGTACTCGATTAATCCTAATCATAATCTTTTCAATTAATCCTAAAAGTGGTATCAAACTTTGATCTCCAATGACTTCATTTCGTAGTGCTGTTTTTTTGCTTTCCTACAAACAAAAAACTATTAAATATAACTCTTTATGTTGTTACTTCCTTTATACATATATAGCCCATTCGGATCATCCATCAATTTTTTTGTACTTGAAAGTACCTCAATTTTCCGTGATATTGGCGACCATTTTTTTTTTTTTTTTTTTTTAAAAAATACTCAAAACAGTTATTTAGCTTTCAAAAAGAAAATGAATTAATTGTTGTTCGTTTTAAAAATTACACTTAAATATATTTACATTTTATTTAAAATTGCGTCCAATTAAAAATTCTCCTTCTAAAATCAACTTGTTCATATCTTAATATCTCCATTATCTTAATATTAGAAGTACTCAAGATACTTACTTATTTGACCCCATGACATAAATTATACTTTTTTGATATATCTAATGGACCATTTGTTTCGCGAACATCTTAAATTTTCATGAAATGGACATCTAGATTACTGTATTTGATTTTCGATATCGTAAGATGTCCTAACATTTTGAGATTTTCGGAAGACATCTGGAGTGTTTTGGATGTCATCCTAAAACATGAATTTTCAAGATTCATGAGTTGAAGGCATCTCTATTTAACATTGATCTTGTCCTTTTTTTTTCTTCTTATTTTACATATATTAATCTTTATTTGCATTATATAATTAAAATAAATATTTTCAACCATATATATCATTAGTTTTGTTATATCGTAATTTTTATTATTTTTTAACAAGATATTCAAATTTAAATTTAAATTAATATTGATTTTATAAAAAAAATCTTGAATTATGATATATTATTTTTTTTTAGAAAAATAACATATAAAAACAATATAAATGTATTAATTTAAAAAGAAATTAAAAATTAAAACAAATATGTTATATAAGTTTAAATTATGTCAAATTAATTATAAATTAATAAACAATCATAAGTGCATTATTGGAACGTTGTGTAAATTTACAACATTTCTGAGTAAAAATCCTACAAAACAAGCATAGTTATCAAAATATTCACAAATATTTACAAAAATATTCATATAAAACAAACATGGTAATCTAAAAATGCTAGACATCTATAATTTTATATATCTATAACTCGGAGCATCTAAGATTCCAGTTATCTACATTCCCAAGAAATAAACGACTCCTAAGAAGAATTGTGGATTCACGTTTACTCAAAAAGTTCCATAATCTATCTTAGCTTTTTACCACAACTTTCTAAAAAGCTGGTGAAAAGTAGTTTGAGTTTGAGCATTCAACATAGTTTTGAACCCAACCTGAGTATGACTCATCTGGTCAAGACAATATACTTTCGACAAATGATAGAAATTTAAATTTATACATTCACATTTGCGGAACTAAAATAACCACATTACCAATATAAATAAAAACACACAAAAGCAAATTTTGAGAACGTATATTTTAATTGTTCAGTACAATAGAGTAGGAGATTCAAACCACAAACCTCTTAGTACCTAATACATCTATTCATCAGTTGAAGTATGCTAGTTTTGGTTAGAACATATATTTCATTTCTCGGCAATAAATAATCCATTGGGCTGTGTGTATGTCAACAGATATTATCATCATGTTGGATCCTTGATCCTTATCCATTAAAACAGATCTATTTTGCTTTAGGATCTGATCAAATTTCAATCTTGTGACAGAAAACCGGCTACTGTTTCATCCTCCACATAGCAGCAACAAGTAAGAAACCTTCATTTTGAGATGTTGTAGAGAGGGGATGAATAAGGAGATTGTGATAGGATTTCCCTATCCAAATCCCCAAGTCGTTCATGGTATTTGGAGCCAAATTTGATTCTGGAGGATGCAAAATCAGACAAAGGGAAAGAAAATTTGACAGCAAATGACTTTTTGGATGACAGTAAAGTAAAGAGAGTTTAATCGTACTACGGCGGCAACAGAACATTATAGTTGAGAAATGAATAAAGGGTGAGAGCAATGTGATGTGATCATGCAACAGCAATTGTCAATGTAAAAAGGAAAGGGAAAAAAATGAGAGAGAGAGAGAGAGAGGGATCACTGTTCAGCCACCACCTGAAACGTCACCTCTGATCCAGACAATTCCTTATGGTTGAAAACAGTGCAGCCTGAAATGGTTCAGTTTAACACCAAAGTTATGCAACAAATTCTAATGCCTCAACTAGCGAAAGAGAGAGGAAAAAAAGAAAAAAGAGAGTCAAATCCTTTGCTCTGAGGTTTTTGCGTGATTGAACAGTATAATTAAGATATAAACTGTTAAGCTTGATTGTTTAAATCAGCTTCCAAAAAAAAAAACTATAATAATCCCCCCCCAAAAAAAGATAAGCAAGGTAATAGGGTGTTTTGTATTAGTGGATACCATTTTCAAAAGTTTGGCCTCTTATGGTATTCATTTCAATGATGAGCCACTAACAGCAGCGCCCTCCACCATGGCTTGTCCTATTGTGCCCCTCTTATATTGTGCAGAACTTTGGCTGTTTTTCCACCATAGACTTTGCTCACTGAACATAAATCTTACTTCCTCTGTTATATTGTTTCCTGTTTCTTATCCATTTCTCTCTTTGGTGGAACTTTAATGATGTAAGCTGGTGGGGTTTTAAAAGGAAAATTATGAAGTTATGATTCAGGCATTCGTGATCTAATATGAATATATCATTTTCAGGTACTTTGGCTCATCTAGCTTCATCATGTATATGCGGCGGGCAGAGAGTACTTTGTATTTGTTTCATGAATGCTAATTTTAACAGATACTGAGTAGACTCCGGATTCAACCTCTGGTTGAAACTTGAAACAATCTTATTCTACTACTGATTTCATACAAGCTCGAGGCAAAGACTGATGACTAATAAGAAAACTAGATAAAAAGAAAAGAACTAGAAGTTCTTATCAGAGAGTTAAAAGATTTATCCTCAATGGAGTAGGTTATCAATGGAGTTGGCGATGGACTGGCATGATGAAGATTCAGCTCTGAGATGTGCAGTGTTGCAGGGAATATCTTCGAGGTTACTCAAGCAAGGAGTGTAAGGGCTGCCAATTTGTAGGTCACTGAGCATCTGACGAAGATCGGAGGCTTCTTCCTTGAGTCTGGCATTCTCCAAAAGAACCTTTTCGTGGCTATCAGATACATGGTTCAACTTGTCTATCAGTTTATGGTTCTCGGTGCGAAGCCGAAGTACCTGAGACCAAAGCTCATCAAGGTGCTTCTGTTTTCTCATCCGCGATCTACGAGCTGATTCTCTATTAGAAATCATTCTCCTCTGCTTTCTCTCATCAATAATACTCTTCTGTTGTTCCTCTGCATCATCAGATGTTGAGTTGTAGCTAAAACTTGAAGATTGTGCAAGGAATTCATGGCTGGGATGAGGGACGTGAGACATCGGAAGGTTGCCTAAGAAGCCATTGAAATGATGGAGAGTCTGAAAGTTGTTCTGCATCATGTCAATGTTTGAAGGAATTTGAAAAGAGTTTTCGGATGGAAAAAACTGGATGCCGGTTATTTCACCTGGAAGCATATTTGGAATTCTTTTGATAGTGGATTCAGAGGGTTTGTCTAGCAGATTACTGATGGTGAGACAAGGAATACAAGCAGGAGGATTGATGGGTTTTTATAGGATGATAAAGTTGGAAAAGTGGGCCAATTTAGCAAAGTAAAGCTACAGTTGTTAGGAGACTTACATGAGCATAAGGTCTAAAAATTATTGCAATGACCCTATTAGTGTGCAGCTCCAGTGCTTGATATGCATCTAATGTGGATATAAACACGCGCAGGCACATATACATATATGCTCATAAGTGACAGAAGAAATCATGTCGTGGGTGAAACAATTCAAAAGTTAAAACAAAAGACTAATGGCGTTAAAAGTCAATTCCAGGCAAGAACTTTTCCTTTGGGATTCTCACCACCAGACTACAGAAGCATAATACATTAAACTCAAGCAGCCAATAACATCTGACCTTATGAACCAATGACGTAATGAAAGTTACCACAAAAAGGCAAATTCTCAAGTAACAATTTTTAAGTACTGATAACCAATTTAATTAGACTTCTGATGACTCACTAAGCACTGAAAGTATTGGGTTGGAGGGACCCATTTAGGTTGTTTGCATCATTTACCTAAATCACCGCTGCATCCATTTCTCTGAAGCATTTCATCAAACACCTTGTCTGTGAAGTATATGCATAACCATACCAAAAATCTGGCTTTGCGTTGGCTACCATTCCATTCATATTGATTGGCTCTGGTTGCGTTTTTCCCTTTTTGTTTCATTCACTTGCATGCGTCATATCGAGAAATACTAAACCTTGTCCTAAACTTAGATGTGTTCTTTCAACGTTGAAAAAGCATAATTGTTGTACCGTATACCAACCCAATAAAAAACTTGGATTAAAAAGTCGTGTCAATCTTCTTCCTCTCCACCCATTTATCCTACTTAAAGTAATAAAGTCGAGAAACTCCAAAAGGAACAGAAAAATTGCTCTTAATGTCATAAGCTCCAATGTTATCCAAATGATTATTTAAGCACACGACTCCACCAAGTGTCCACAATAGCACACCTAAGTCAAGCTTTCCCATAGTTCTAACAATAAATTATTCACATAAATGCTTTAATTCAATTTCTTTCCATTTTGCTTATCTAATCTTTCCTCTTCTTTTCGCCTCTTCTTCTTGAAACCCACTTGCAAACTAGTTTAGTTTACAACAAAGATTAGATCAAAAAGTTGATAGCAATTAACAAACTCTCCTATGACCTACTTTACGAAGCCAAACTTGTTTTTTTTCCTTACAATCAAAAAACTATTTCAAATTCGTAGAAAGATAAACAACATTATAATTCTTTTCATAACAATTAATTACATACCTTCTTTTTGGTTGCGAATGGAGTGGATAAGAGCGTGGGAGAAAGGTTTAAAGTACAGTGTCACATCGAAATCCAGATGTAAGTAGAAGAAGTGAATTGGATGGTAGTTCCCAAATGAAGATGTACTAATTTAATCGATCGGTGCCTTTTTTGTTCTTTTTTGTTTCCCTTTTTAAACTGGAAAATCAGCTTCCAACTCCATTGTTATAATCAATTGCTTCTCGGATTTGGGCGAACAAGATGAAGACAAGCGTACTTCAACTTTAACGTCAATTACTTCTCGTGCCCCAATGCCTTCCGTTTCTCTCGAAAGTGGTCTGCTTAACCATCTTTTCATGTTTGCCCTTTCCTTCCTTCCGTTTGGATCAATACCCATGATTTTTTAATCAATTTAAATATTTTTCAAATGTATTTTAATTTGTTTTTATTAAAACTATATGATTTTTTTTAAAAAAAAAAAATACTCTTTTCACGAATCAATCCAAACAATTCTTTAATTTTTATATAATTAATATTTCTAAGAACGGTTAATAATTTTTTTAAAAAAATTATAGAGATTATGAAATTTTATCAAACTACAAAGACGTGAAAAAGAATAATTAGGTGTAAGGAGCTACACCTATCTACTATGAAGCCTTGATTGTATTTAATAAAAAATTGTTACATGACAATTAAAATTTAAAAGAAAAATATTAAAATTTCATTCTTTTTGTGTAGGTAAAAAAAAAAAAGTAAAGGTATAGGTTGCACCTAAGTATTATTCTAAAGATTAAATTTTAAAATTTAAAATTATACAGATTAAAATCTAAATTTTCTAGAATCATATAGACCAAATTTATAATTTAACCTTTTTATACTACTTCCATTCATTATTTTCAAATTATTTTTAAAATGGCATAAAAATTATAAAATAAGGTGATTCTATACTTCATATTATACTTTTAAATTGTTTAATTTAATCTTTGTAAATTTTAAATTTGATCATTCAAAATTAAATCTTGTCGAAATTGGTTAAATAAAAACAAAAAGATTGAAATACCATTTTGGTTTGTTCAATTTTAATATGTATACTTATAATTGTCTAATTTTAGTAGTTGCACTTTCAATAAAATTTAAATTAAGTCCCTTAATGTTAATTTTTATCGAAATTGGTCAAATAATATTAATGATTTTTATACAAGAAAATATAATATGTGAATATTGTTTCAAAATTTATAATAATAAAAAAACCTTTTTTTTTTTTTTATTTTCCACCATAGCCTCTTTAAAATACGTACTAAGCATGGTTAAATTATTAAAAATGCATTTTAAATTGTTTTGGACTACTAATTTTTTTAAATAAAAAATTAGTGTAAGGTAAGGTTACAATTTTAAAGAGCATTTTATCAATTCAATATACTTTTACAGAAAATCTTCACGGTTAAAAAAAAAAAAAAGGTTGAGAAATTCTAAAAATAAATTACAAAAATCTTTAACATCCAAACTTGGAAACTTGAACATAGAGAATTAGGTTTGCATTTGAGATTACTTGAAAAGAGGGGGGAAAAAAAAAACTTTTGATAAAGTTAATTGTAAGTGAATATGCATTTTTTTTTTTTTTTTACAATGCTTAAATCACTTAATTTAAACTCATGTACCTTTTAGAAGTGGATTCTTGTAAAATCAACTATTACTTCTTAACAATTTTATATTTTAAATTTTATCCTTTTCCAGATTTATTGGTTTAGTCTAGCCATTTCATTTAAATAATATTACAAAACTATACATATTTCTCTTGGTACTTAAGAAATAATCTAGAGCAAATAAAATATAAATTTAGTCATTTGCAAGGATACATATGTATATATAAAAAGTTGATAGTATATATATGATATAATATTTTAAATATCTATTTCTAAATTTATAAATTATCATAAAGAACAAACAGTTATGCAAATTTTAATAGTAGGTATATTTAGTGGAAAATTGTCAGAAATAAACCCTTAAAAGAGCGTTTAGGATGGACCTTTAATATTAATATTGTTGTTTTCAAAACTTATTAGAGAAATATTGTTGTTTTGAAACTTATTAGAGAAATATTGTTGTTTTGGGAGTTCGAGGCTAGAGGTCGAACGTTGAGAACTCGACTGATGTGGAGGTCGAACGTTGAGAACTCAACGAACAAAGAAAAACTTGGAAACAATACATAGGCCGAAACTCCAACCCTCGACAAAGGAAATCTCGCGAATCTCGCTTAGGTTGTCGAATGTTGAAGTTTCGACACACATCCACCCTCGAGATTGCAGGTTTATTACTTTTCTTTTTCCCTCATAGAGGAAATAAAGTAATGAGATGGTATACTACGTGTATCCGTGTACTCGAGCTGCTTTTAACAACCTATGCATTTTGTTATCATTTCGAATTAGACGGAGGCTTGTGGGATTGACGTGAGGGGGTGGAGATGACTATATTTCTGGGAGCGAACTCCATGCGAATATGAAGCGTATGGATACAAGTTATGCCTTGGAATGAAAGACAATTCCGAATTAGCTTTGTCTACAAACAAAATTTTGTATATTAGGTTGTCGAAGGCTACACACATGTCGAAACTTCAAAGCGATTAAGGAGATAAGTGGGCTGAAGCAGATTAAGGAGAGAGCGAGATTCAAAGTGAGATAGTATGAGAGAGCGAGATGTTGAACGAGATTTTAAGAGAGAGCGAGATTCAAAGCGAGATTTTAGGAGAGAGCGAGATTCAAAGCGAGAATGTTGGAGAGAGCGAGATTTAGTTTATATTGACTAATCTGACTAACATTGAACTTGGTCAAATGAAATGGTTGAATAATTGAAAAATAAGATTAGTCAGGAATACACATTGAATGCTAAGATTACGCGTTGAGTTTCTGGTAGTAGATCCATAATAAAAAAAAAGTGTTTGTGATTGTTCCAGAAGAAATAAAAGCTAGTAATCATTAATGGAAAAATAACAACAATAACAGAGAGAGCGAGATATTGAGAGAGAGCGAGATCTTAGGAGGGAGGGAGAGTGAGATAGCGAGATCTTAGGAGAGAGCGATACTGAGAGAGCGAGATTAAGAGAGTGAGATCTTAGGAGAGAGTGAGAGTCTTCGCTTTATTTTAACTTTCCATAGAAATATATATAAAAAAGGAGAAAAAAGAGCTAACAATCATACTATAATTGAATAATCATTAAACTATAATTGAATATATTAGATTATTATAATATAATTGAAAAATCATTAGACAATAAATTGAATATATTATATTATTATACTATAATTGAATAATCATTAGACAACAAATTGAATATATTAGATTATTATACTATAATTAAATAATCATTAGACAACAAATTGAATATATTAGATTATTATACTATAATTAAATAATCATTAGACAATAAATTGAATATATTAGATTATTATAATGTAAAACTTTATTGATTATATAAAAAAATGAATATACAGTAGATTATTATAAAAAAAAATTGAATATACGATAAATTATAATAAAAAATTGAATATACAATAAAATGAATATATAATAATAAAAAAAAATTATTTATAATTCAATCCCTAACTATCTGGAGCCCGTCTTAGTAACGAAAGACACTTCCTTCGATTATGTCCTAACTGGTTACAAAATTCACATCGTTGTCGAGTGGCTGGTTCTGTCCAATCCATCTCGTTATGATGACGTGAACTTTTCGTTCTACTAGGTCTTCTCAACAACGATGGATCAGGATGTAAGATGGGCATATTATGGTGCGTGATCCAGTAATCTTCATGCGGTACAGGTTGAAATTGAGGAGAGTAACATTCAGCATACGTTGACAATTTGTAGTAATCCTTGATAAAATCTTCGTAGTTCATGTTAAAATATGAGCGAATGACCATAAAATGCGAGCATAGAATGCCGAATGCTGCCACTTGTTACATGAACAGTACACTATCACTCTACAAGACATAAAAGTGTACATTATCACTCTACAAATTGTCAACGTATGCTGAATGTTACTCTCCTCAATCATCTGATCACAGCCTTGGTCGAGAGATGGAGGCCCGAGATGCATACATTCTATATGTCTGTTTGAGAGTGCGATATCACTCTACAAGACATAGAAGTATTGTTGGGATTACCTGTTGACGGTGAGTCGGTCACCGAAGTGACGTACGATGACTGGTTAGAAGTTTGTCAACTATACCTTGGTGCGACCCCACCTGCCGACAAGATTAAAGGATCGAGGTTAAGTTTAATATGGTTAGGAACACAATTTTGTGAGCTCAAAGATGATGCAGACGAGGAAACCGTCAAAAGATATGCACGAGCATATATACTACAAATGATGGGTGGAAGTCTGTTTTCAGATAAATCAAGTCATTTTGTTTACTTGATGTTCTTGCCACTGTTAGCTAACCTCCATGATGCGGGGCGGTATTCGTGGGGTAGAGCATGCTTGGCATGGTTGTATAGACAACTATGCAAAGCAACAAGACCTGAGGTTTGAGAGATAGTCGGGCCTCTCATACTTTTGCAACTATGGGCTTGGGAGCGATTTCCAACAATGGCTCCACAGCTACATCATGTTAATGACGCTCAGTTAGTTGGACGAGCCTACGGTTCTCGGTATGTTGTTTTAATTCAATTTAATTTTTATATCACTGATCTAGTTAATTTAAATTCTAAATTATCAATTTAAAAATTTAGGTGGAGAGACAAATTTTGTGTGACTAGGACAGCCACATATGTAGTCAACCAGTATAGATACATGTTTGATCTGCTTCAACCTGAATAGATACATTACACTAAACCTAATTGATTATTTTATTCACATTTTTATTGTATTTGTCTTTAATATTCTCTAATATAATATTTTGTGTTTCAGGTTATTTGGGAGCCGTACAAAATTATTGTGCATATTTTGCCTAATTTTTGTACGAATGGTCAAAACATATGGCGGACGATGAGTCCTCTCATATGTTTTCACATTAGTGAGTGACATCTTTCTGACAGGGTGATGAGACAATTCGGTTTTCAGCAGGATGTCCCATCGTCTTGTAATACTGAACCCGTACTGCATGATATTGACCTAAGGACTGGAGATTAGTCTGAAAAAGTTGCACATTTGGTAGTGCAATGGCACTATCATGCAAGGTTTATTGCAGTGGGGGTTTCTCTTGAACAGTTTGACACAAATGTCACTCCATAATATATTCATTGGTATAATAATATCACAAGGCGCTACGTCACTCGTCCATGAGCAGCTATGAGTCATCTGGTAAATGAATGAATATTATCTATTTTTTTAATTTAAATTTATTTTAAACATTGTCTAATTGTTTTATAATTCACAGAGATTGAACAACAGTAGACTCCATGAGGTTGCGAATGATCCGAACCAGGTACTTGCTATATGTAGTGACAACCAAAGCTATATGGAGGAAATTCATTATATGTACGATATACCTATTGTTCCTCCACCAGCTTCTAGACGTAGATGACCTGTTCGGGAAGAGGATGAGTTTGATGAGGTTGCACATAATGTGGAAGAGTTGCCCTCTATGACGCAGACGTAGAGTCAAATTGATTATGTTAGTTTGATGATGATGCCAGCATTTGGTTCAGGACATTATGACTCAGAGGCTGGTCCTTCGTCTTCATACGTGCATGGACATGGTTGGGATCGTGGAAAGCATAATGAATATTTATATTGTGAAATACTTGTAGAGGTGCCAAAGCAACATCAAGAAGAACTCGAGCAACCTCAAATTCGAAGTCGACGACGACAACCAGCTCGAAATCGACGACGTCCGCCTTGTGGGACACATTGATTTTTGTAATTATTTTTATATAAATGAGATATTTAATTTACATTTTTTTATTTTTATGAGTTATTATTTTTTTTAATTTATTCTTTTTATATTTTAAATAAAATAATAAAATATTTTTAGAAATTATTTTTATAAAATGAAAAAAAAAGATTAGAAAGAAGAATGTGGAATGTGTAATAATTAAAAAGGGAAAAAAAGGGAAAATTTGTACGGTATTCTCGCGCTCTATCAAAATATCGCTATTTCATTCTCGCTCTCGCTCACACTCAAATTCTCGCTCTCACTCTCACTCAAACTCTCGCTCTCTCAAAATCTCACTCTCTCTCATAATCTCGCTCGCGAATTTGATTGAGAAGTTCAGTGGCAAAAAGAAGGAGATTTATTAGCTCGTTATTTAGTCAGACTTGCTAGATGATAGAATCCGTAAAAATTATTCAATAAGCTCTGGAAAGAATTCCAGGGGGACCTTTGAAAATTTAGGAATACGATATTTTGATAGAGGAAGGTCTCCGAAATGATAATTAAATAGACTTAATAATAATGTTAGGAAGGGCAAGGTCGAGGGTTCAAAGTTCGACCTATCTAGGTCGAATTTTCAACCCTCAACTTATTTAAAAAAACAACAACAACAATATTTTTACAAATAATTTGAAAACAACAATATTTTCCTAAATAGTTTCTAAAAGGACAATATCTTTTTAATTTTCCGACAATGGGTTGGTTATTATACTCCTAGGTTACTATAGTTCAGTTATAATAGTTCTATTTTAGTGGGATAAGAAAATAGTAAACACGGTAGTAAAGAATAAAAAAATGACGAATGTAAAATAGTATAAACTTTAGTAAATATTGTAGCAAATGAAAAATTTAAAATAATATTTATTGTAGCTAATTAGGGTTTTTTGAAATTGTATTTACCCTAGGTTATAGTCTTATGATAATTTTTGTCCCAAATGCCCCCTTAAATATTTTCATCTTTCACAACTAGCACACTTATACAAAATTCATTTTTTCATCTTATATCCCAATTATTGATTTTGTTGTATAAAATCTCGCTCGGATGATCATCGATATATTTTACGTAATTCTTCCAAGTATTATGTACTCTTTCAAAAATTTATACCAAACCTTACAATTTCTTATTCTTCTTCTTTTTTTTCCCCCAAAATTGTGTAATATTTCCCAAATCTTATATCAAATTAAAATTTCAAATTTTACGCTTGATCTACCAATTATCCAAATGTATCCTGGGTGATTGCAGTGTGATTTTAAAATGTCGAAGATTTTTTTTTTTTAGTATAACAATGACTGAGTGGAGATTGAACATCCAACTTTTTGGATTGGAACGCATGCCAATAATATTGAGCGAAACTCACTTTGCATTTATTTACCAAATATTATAAACTAACATTTCAAGCTTAATACTAAAATTTATCATTTATTTTATCTTACAACTGATTTTAAAAACTACTACAATTGCAAACTAAGAGTGTGTTTGAAATACATTTTCAATCATTTTATTTAAAAAACAAGTCATTTTAGAAGAAATTGAAGTATTTAGCAATTATTCAAAATAACTTTTCATGGTTATTTTAATCCATTTTTATTAAAAGTATTTAAATAAACAATTTTTCCCCTCCTTGTGAAGAAATCAACTCTAAGTTGTTGGACCATACATCTTTTAAAATTTGATTTATATTTTTAACTTTTTGGACTGAATTCAATGCAATGTCAATTTGAAAATAGTCAATTGTACGACAAAAATGATTATAGGTCTAGATTATCAATTTTCTCAACAAAATAATAATAATAATAATAATAAATAATAAGTCTATGACCAATGTACCCACTTTTTATTTTCTCTGATAAGACTTCCACCATTTTTGCCCCTCCAAGTCTAATATATGTGTTAATCTAAGGCTTTCAATCCATTAGATTTGACACAATTAGTTTTAGGATCATATTTTCATCTTATAAAATGAGACTGGCTCAAAATTGCTGTAAACTGTGTTACAACTTGTATATCAATATAAAATATTTAATTGCATGGACTTATTTTTAAATATAATACACTATTTTGCTGTACAATTAGAATTATAAAATTGGTTTTTTCTTTTTTAATATTTGAGATTTTCATGTAGATTAAAAATATTATATTTATTGAATTTGTAGTGTTGTGTCTATTTAATCCTTTAGTTCATGTGGTTAGAAAAATTGTTAATATTTAATGAGATTTTTTTTATATATGTAAAATTAATAAGATAGGTTAGTGAAATTAAAATGACTAAATTATTACCTTCAAAATCGAAAGTTTAATAATAATTTCTTTTAACAAATTGATTTTGATCTTTTTTTTTTTTTTTCCTTTTTGAACGTGCATATTTCGATTTTATGGATAAATTGATACAATATTGATATCAACTGGTATTGCTATAAATCAATAAACTATCAAAATCATTGTTTTTACTTTCAAATTTAGCTTTAGATCTTGTTAGTAATATTGTTGGTCTGAAATGACTTAGAAGAAGAAACGTTTTTCAAAAATTCATTTTCATTTAAACAGCTCTGATAAAAACACCTTAAAATAAAACATACATATGTTTGATAACTTTTTTTTCTCAATAGCGTTTTTATATACAAATTTGGTTAGTTTGTTATAAAATAAAAGTGATTTTACTTATGTCAAATTACTATAAAAAAAAGTTTTTGGGAATGATGATAATCGAAGGTCGTGGCCAGTAGCGAGCGTGAGAGACAACGATCAGAGGTTGGCCAACTGCGATTGTCAAAGTGGCTAGAGTTTGTTGGCAATGGTGGATGTAGTTTCTCATATAATTTATGGAGAGACTAACCATTAAGCAATCAAAACTGATCATTTCTCTAAAAGTTGACTTCAAATAAAAAGCATTTTTAATTTATCGGTGATGTCTATGTTTTTATCAACAATATCAATTAATCTTTAAATAGGTATGGAACTTGTCGGGAATAACTTGTCAATACTTGGAATGAGTTCTCATAAATTAACTTTTTGCTTTTGTCCTATTTAATATATTGATTTTTTTTCCCCAAAACCTTTATTCCCATTTTCCCATTTAACGTGTCAATATAGGATTTTTTTTTTTTAAATAATGTGTTACTGTTTTTAACCGCTAATTTTGGGATCTAAAAGCAATTGTAAACGGATTATTTTGGACTTTGTAAAAAAGATGGGGTGTCTCTACGGCAACAGAGATAGAGATTTTCTCGGCTTTTGCTTATTTTTTTATTCCATTTTTTTTCCGATGACTGCTCATCGGTTAAGGTTGTGACATTAATCTTGAAAGCAATTGACTCAATAATAATTATAGTGATAATTACACATATTATTGCAGTGTAATTGACTGATATTATCACAATGTGGTTGACTAATTTTATTACAATTAGATTGACTCAACAACAATTAACATTCAAGGTAGTGGTAATTTTATCACAATGAGATTTTCTCGGCTTTTGCTTTTTTTTTTGTATTCCATTTCTTTTTCACGAGTGCTCATAGGTTAAGTTTGTAGCATTAATCTTGAAAGCAATTGACTCAACAACAATTAACATTCAAGGCAGTGGTAATTACACATGTTACTGCAGTGTGATTGACTGATATTATCACAATGTGGTTGGCTAATTTTATTACAGACAAAATTCAAACAACATATTAAATACATTGTCATAAACATTGTTACATGTCTGACAGCAGATTCTGTAGTCTTTTCCATATATGTCTGCACGATTTACAAATTTCCACATATCTATCTTCTTTATTTTCTTCCAAAGAATATTTATTCACTCAAGAAATATATTCTCATAGCTACCCTTATTTATATTGTACTCTTATTCATTTTTAGGGTTAGCCACCTTATTAGAAAAGTGTGTATTAAGAGTTTTGAGTGTATGGTTTGTCTAAATCTTAACCTCAATGTATTGTTATTGAAAATGTTTGTATTTGTCATTGAGAATTTTGGTTCAACAATCACTGTAGAGGAGTTTGATTTGATATTGTATTTAGGAGAAGTCTAATTACATTGAATATGATGAAAACTCGTATTTAGGGGTAACCTAAATATGATGAATGTGAAGGGATCCCACTCGGAGGGGGAGTCTAAATATGTTATATTGAGGAGATCTCATACAAAATTTTAAGAAATATTATTGTGGAAGTGAAGGGAGTTCAAACTTAGGGAGCCTAAGTTGAAACTGGTGAAGAAGCTACACGTGAATCACTAAATAGAAAGTCTATTAGATAAGTACTTTCGTTACAATGGCTAAACTCTTTAGAATAAAGTTTCGTTCCATCAGGTATATTGCCTCTGAGACGTAGGTGTTTTTGCACAAAACTCGGTGACCAATCTCTGTATCATTATTATTTTTTATTTGTTTTCATATTGTCCATTTATCATACATATTATTAGTGACGTCGTGCTTGACATTGTATTATATGTTGGGTCCACTAATTTTTCAGCGCAATTCAACAATTAATTTGTTACATATTTTGATCTATAAAATCCTTCGATTGATAATATATTTTATCCGTAAATTGAGATATTTTGCACAGTTAGTCGCACGTTCCTGGCCGTTGGGCGTGGCGCGAACTGAACCTCAATAAGCGGCCTGCCCAGTGGCCAGTACCCACGGCTCCTCTCAACTCTTTAGAGTGTTTCAATCAATTTTTATTTTACTTTTATATTCGGGTGTTTCTAAATCTCTTATCAATAATTGAGGAAAAGAGAGGACAATCGGAACAGAGATAAAAATGGTGGGGTTTTCAGTTGATTTGATTGAGTTTGTCTATTTAACTGTTTCCCCTTCATGTCTCTCTACAACGACATTGGGTCAAATCATTCTAAAACTCAAACAACACTTTTTTTTTTCTTTTTTAAAAAAATTTAACTTCAAGTCGTCAACAACACTTTACAAACAGTACTTTCATATTTGTTAAGTCAAATATTTTTATAGTACACTTTTACAAACTTAAACCCATTAAAACCAATCATTTTTAAATAATTAAGAGCACGCTTGGATTAAAGACTATCATAAAATTATAATAACCAACTCCTTGTTTCATACGTCCCTAAATGTTTTAAGATTCTAATGATATGTTGTAGATCAGTATCAAATGTTTTTATATAATAATATGTTTTAAGATTCTAATGATATGAGCCATGTATTTTACAATTCTAATATGAGAATGTTTGTTAATTAAATCCATCGCTTCAAACTAGAATATGAAAATCTAAGAAGTCGTTTGATTTTTTTTTTAAAATTAATTAGGTTTATAAACATTTACTTCCACGCATAAATTTATTTAACTTGCTATTTACTTTTTAAGTATGCTTTCAACATTTTGAAAATAAAAAATGGATTTTTTAATTTTATTTTTTACTTTTTTAAATATGACAATGATTTTTTTTTTTAAAAAAGAAAGAAAGACAAAGACCATAATAAATCAATTGTAAAATGTTATGGACAATTGTAGATAAGTAGAGGAATCCATGAAATAGTAAAATTATAAGAGTTACTTCATCTTAAATAGGTCCGAGAATGGCAGGAATAAGATCCAAGAGAGTTCCATAGAGGTGTGAGCAAAAAAATTGGGTCGGTCAGCCTAATAGGCTCACATCGGCCTCGACAACACTGAGGCCTAATAATATAATATAATATATTTGAAATAGAGCTTAATTCAATATTAACATAAATTATGTTTTAAGGATCTATGGTTATGTGATTTGAATCCCTTATCTTTATTATATATTAAAAAAATTAAAAAATTTAGCCTAAACATATATTTATATGTTTTTATTTAAATTTATTATCGTGATTAGCTTACTTAATTGAATAAGATTTTCATTTCTTTAATAATTTTAAATTTATCTATAAGATAAAAAGAAGTTAAAATATAATTTTAATCTTTATAATTCTGAAACTCATTCCAGTTTAATTGATATACTTTCACAAATTTGAATTTAGTTCGTATATTTTACATAATTTTTTGAATTGGTTTCACATTATAATTTAAAGATACATTTTTATAGAACTAGAAAAATAACAATAATCATTCTTGTCTCTACTCAAGGAAAGACACCACATTAACATGTTTTCAAAATTTATAAATTAACACATAATAGAGACTAAATTTATTTTAGAAAAATTAACCATAGACTAACAAAAGAGATTAGTAAAACTATTAAAATTGTAAGATATATATTTGAACATTTGAAAGCACGTGGATTAAAACAGAATAAGTCTTAAGGAAGAAAGAAAAAATGATATTATAACTTAAAAAAGAACGAAGAAACAAGATTTTGATACTAAATAGGGATGAAGGATACCAACCACAAACATCTTAGTCACTAACGCAATCGTATGTTAGTTGACATATGTTCACTTTGACGACGACGTATCTAAAATTATATTTATACGTATTTATATCTTCTTACATAAAATACTGGATCCGCTACTGTTTGGATAGATAGACTTTTTTTTCTAGAACATCCGTTGAAGGCGGTTGCGATGCAAAGAAGAAGGGTGTGGACTGTGGAGTGGCAATGGGCAGTGGGCAGTGGCAGCCACAAACAAAATGTACGAACAAAGCCCTGTACCTACGTCCACTGTCTCCACTTAAACAGCCCCCTCCACCCTCCTCTCCTTTTATTTTATTTTGCCTTTTTTTCCCTTCTAATTATATATATATATATAATTGACTTATTCTCATTTCCATCTCCTCCTCTCGTTTCTTCCCTTTGGCTTTGACTATCCCATTTTCTTTATTCAGATTAATTGTACGAACTCTCAAGTGTCGGCCATATTTCTTTTCAAGAAAACGGAAAAACACTCTACTAATTATCTATATAACCGTGACAAAAAAATCAAACCGAACCAAATCAATAGCAAACACAACATTGCAAAAGGAAAAAAAAAACCAATGAAAAATAAATATTCTACTAATATTGTTTATGACTAAAAAGAAACGAACAATGACAAAAACCAAACCAACACAAAAATAAAAACACACACAAATGTATCTATATTCTTTCAAGAATTACAATATTATTTTTGATTTTTTCATAAAATTTCACCATTAGAGTAGTAGAAATTCTTTAATTTTTTTTTATGAAAATTCAAATAAGAAAGTTGTGTGGCAATGACTTAGAATGGTATGACGATCCAAATTTTTATTACAGGTCAACACGTACTATTTTCATGTTCTAAAGGATTTCTTCTCCAAATGTAGTTTTGAAGTGTCAGAAAAGTCATGGATAATGTTGCAATGTTTGAAAGTCGTATAATAGTATTTATAAAACAAATGACAAAATTAAGCCGTATTTTCTTTATAATTTAACATATTATATATGTCGAGATGTGCGTGTATATATGAAATTTTATTTTTCTATTTAATGATTGTTAGTCATAATAATCACTTTGTGACATTGAAAAACCATCATAAAATTTTAAAACATTCGAAATCTGTCTTTTCTCGTAAAAAATGCTATTGGGTTAGTTTCTTAAATTCATAAAATTATTAATTAATAATTATTTCTCTTTAATGACTGTTATTTAGGTGACACTAAAAAACTTTCATAAAGGTTCATGCTAACAACAGCGTTAATTACAATACCTTTGCGTAAAAAAAAAAAAAAAAAAAAAAAAAACATAAACATAAAAAAATCCAAAATCCACATCTCTTTCGGTCAAAGGCACATCATTTTTATTTTCTTAAATTTAAAAAAATTATTATCAGTTAATTATTTCTTATAAATAACGGTTAGTTATTACCATAAATTAAAAGAAAACCTAAAAACCTCCTTTTTTTTGTCCAAGGCATTTGAGTGTAACTTTTATAATAGTTTTTATTCCTCTCCTTTTTAGATTTGACTTTCTTCTCGTATCATAAAAATATCAATTTATTGTCGTAAATATATATAAAGTGATTTTTTTTCACATGTTTGAGACACGTTCCCACACGTGTGTGCACACATAGTTTTTCTTATCTCAAAGTTAATAACAAACAATAAATTAACAATAATATAATATGAATGGGTGGATGTCATGTTTGGTTTTGGAATTTTGTAAATAATATAATACAAATCTATACCTTAAACGCATGTTTGGCTTTCATATTGGTTAAGGTTCAAATCCACTACCGTTTGGCATTTGTGGCTAAGGATATCTTATTTTCCATTTTTGTGCGTACACGTAACACGTAAACGAAATTTAAATATATTTATATACGAAACATGAGCATTATCCTTCTCCTATTATTAATATCTAAGTCTCTATTCAAACCTGTTTTTGAAGGCCAAGAAAATAATTAAATTTGTTAAAATCAATATAACTTGACTAGTGTAGTATTTGTACTAATTTTTATTTGGTCTCTAGATTTTTAAATATTATATTTTTAGTGGTTAAGTTTTTAGTTTGATTTCAATTTAGTCTATAGATTTCAAAATGTTACATTTTTCACTTGAGGTTTGACTTGTGTTTCAATTTGATCACTCAGTTTCAAGATTTACTCTTTTGATCTCGTTTTTTTTTTTTTTTTTTTTCTAATTAAATATTCATTTTTTATCTTCATTGTTGATGTCTATTAATTGATTTAAAAAAAATTATAATTCATTAATTTTTCACTATTTTTATCACTATTGAAATTAATTTAAATTTACACGGCATGATTATTTAAAATTAATTATTAGTTATTGATGCCAAAGACTAAAGTGAATAATGAGTGAAAATTTGAGTCTCAAGGGTAAAGTTGTAAAAATTGGAATCATGGACTAAAATGAAATTAAACTCAAAACTTAATGACTAGAAGTGTAATATTTTGAAATTTGGAGATAAAAAAGAAACTAAACCTAAAATCTATAGACCAAAAAGATATTTTTCTATGTATTTAGCTTAGTTAGAGCTTTCTAATGTTAAAACTTTTGTTTTTATCCAATTAATTAGACTATAAATATTAATGATTAGCCTTAACTTTAAGGGTCGTTTGATTGACGGGTTTTATGCATGGGAATTGGTACAAGTATCCAATTTCCATGTTTGTTTCACAGTTTTCAACTTTTTGCTTGGAATAAATAAGCTATTCTCAAGCATCCTCATTTCCCATCGATAAGGTTTTTCTATTCCCTTCCAAAAGTGTGGGTTTTCTCTTTTCCTTTATTTAACTGTTTTTCATTTTACATATAGTTTCATTTTGAATATAGTTAATCAATTAATCAATTAATAAAAATAATAAAAATATTTATTTATAAATCAATAATGATCTATTAAAATATTTACTTAACTTATTTTTATAATAAAAGTTTATTAAATGAATGGAATTATTTTTCACATAACTTATTAATTTATTAACTAATAATATCTTAAACATATTTAATTAGTAAACTGGGATTAGTTAAATTTAGTTAGTATTAAACTTCATTTTTCAATAATAATAATTTATTACTTTATTGTTTTTTAATAATCAAGTAATTTATGGAGATTAATTTTAATTTGATCATTCATTATGAACATAGAATCATCACTAATTATTTATAAGAAGTTAATTATTTATTATGATTAATTTTTATTACTCCATTCATTATTAATATATCATATTTATAAAACACTTTTTTAGTATTCTTTAGTAATATATCATATTTTTATCTCATTTTCTTGACAGTTTACATAATATATTGTTCATTAAAATACATTTTCTTATATTATTTAATTAAAAGTAAAATTACTAATGTTGAAATTAATTAATAATAAAAATGATTAAGTGTTAAATTATAATTAGTATGACGTTCATTAAATGCATTAATTGGTTAATTTTAGTTATAAATTACTTAATCTTCAAATATTTATGATTGAAATTATTATCGATTCATAATTAGTTAACTTTTTATTGACATACTGAATATTATTTATTCTTTAAATTATTAATCTATTGCAATTGTAATAAGATTTTCATGTTTTTTCCTAAATTAAACACAAACACAATTTTTTTTCACAAAATTCTGATAGCATTTTCATGTACAACCAAACATAATTATTTTTTATTCTTAGACATCCTATTCCCAGACATATTTTATTCGCAGATATTTAGAAAACCTTAAACCAAATAGTCCATAAGTTTGATCAAAACTCATTAGAAAATAATGTAAAATAATATGACATGTCGTATATAATTAAAACAAGTGATGATGTATTTTTTTTAAGTATAATATAGGTGGGAGATTTAAATTTTAAACCATACATCTCTTAATCATTACCTATATGCATTTTAGATGAATTATGCTTGATTTCACAACAATGATGTATTAATCTTCCATGATGATTTAACAATTTTAAGCTTAAAGATATGTAAGTTTTTTTATCCAAAAAAAAAGAAAAAAAGAAAAAAAAAACTTAGAGATATGTAAAATTAATATCTTAAAAGAACTAAAATCATTAGATGATTAGTATGATATACAAAAAGTGAGATGCAAATAAAAAAAATCTTAAGGACAAAAGAAAAATTAAATACATGACCTAACAATAGGTAGTTAAAATGATAACAATTAGCATCACTTTTCTTTTGGTCGAAATTAGTTCATATTTTTATATTAGTTTTTCTTTTAAGTAATGCAAAGAAAAACGGAGCTAAACAGATACTACATCATTAAATACAACAACATCAATTAATGGGTTTCGTCTTCGAGCCAGACAAGTGTAAGGAGTAAACGAGTCATGAAAATTTTATATCCTACTTTTGTTATAGAAAAAGGGCATAATAAATATATACAAATATTGAATTATTTATGGGGTATTTGGGGGTAAGCAATAAAGTTGTTTAGTTTGATAGTTGTTAAGTGTGAGGAGTTGCCATGAAGCCCATAGTATATATGAAGTTGACAAGTCATGAAATTTATGTTTGTTGTTAAAATACTATCTTGTTATTTATTAATATTTTAATCATGATTTTTTTAAAAAAACATATTCACATATTGTTTGGACAATTCAAAACATAAAGCTAAAATTAAAAAAGAGATTTTTATATAAAAAAATACTCCTTGAACCATATATTTCATAAATATCTTTAAATTTGAAAATTTTCAATAAAATTTTTTAAAGATAATTTTGGACAAATTTACCCATTTTCTATTTTTTATAGCCATTTTTAGGTAATTAATGAGAGAATACACATTTTACATATACCCTCAAAGTTGGAGAGAGAAAATTCATTTATTATGTAATATTAATTAGTTGAGGTTTGCTTCCCATTTTCAAATAGAGAGAGAAAATGTATTTAATATAATTTTGTTTTTCATTTATTGTATTTCACATATCAAGCAACTCGCTTTACTAGCATATTCATGTTATTTTTTAATATACCTTTGAATATTGTATTAGATTTTCGCAAATGTTCTAACCAACATGATGTTAAATTTTGAAGTTTTTGTGTCCGATGAGGAAAATTAATGATTCTGTTGGTAATTTACTTCAATTTCTACATAATATTGTTGGATTTTTCTGGTTGAGACAAAAGACATAAATTCAATCATTTTTAATTCAATTATCGGGACAACATATTCTCTGTAAAGTAAATCTCAATAAAGGTATAACATTGTTTACTTTTATACAATAATTTGTGGACTTCGTTATTAAATAAGCTTTCATTATTTACAGACTTCTTTCCTCGAACAATTTAAACCTTTTTAATAAATGTGAAATACTTAGAGGTTGCTTAGGTAATATGCAGTTTGTGGTGTCAAATTTTATATTGGGTGCAATGTTTTCTTTTTGTCGTTGGAGTGCTAGTTTTATAAGTTAGATTTCTCATGAGACTTGAAAATGAAGTCCTAGGTAATATGAAAATATCTTAGAATGTTGTTGGAGCTAGATTATTCACCTTCAAGAATTTTAGGTGTTAAAAAAGATGTGTTGAGTTTATAAGTATGAGATGTTCAACTATGTAATTTGTTGTTTTGGTTTGATGTCAGTGGATTTCTAAATGACTTGTATTATTAATTCAATAGGTTTCTTTTGTTATGTTTGGTTATTTAATATGTGTCTATGTTTTTCTGTTTAATAGATGTCCATCAAAAGATACAAATCAACCTTCAAAAGAAATGTCCATTGGAATATCAAGAGAATCTTAGGAATTACAAGTGAACAAAGAAGGTTTGCAAAATATTTTATTTTCTTGCAAAAATAAACATGGAAGATACATTACTTTATTTTGTATCATTTGTATACTTTGTTCTTGGAAATGATTACAATGTTTTATTTTTGTAATGTTAATAGATTTATAAAATTTCAATTATGAATCAAAGTCATGGTATTTAATGTGTTATGAAGTATTTAATATGTGTGGGTTGAGTTTGAGTCACGATTTTATTTTTAACACAAATATAAAAAATGATATATAAATTATTCTTGTTGAGAAAAAAATAATTGTACCCCTTATAGCCATGAGCAAAGCTATAACAAAATATATATAGTGAAAAAAAAGTGTTATCAAAAGATTATTAGAGTAAATATACCTATTAGAAAAGACTAAATAACCTTACTATAGTATAAGATTAAAGCTATAAATACTATATTATAGCATTAAAAAAGTGATATTATAAGTTAAAGATAACGTATTATTTTAGCTATATAAACATACTATAGCTTTAATAAAAGACGCTATTAAATGTTTTTATAGCAAAGTAAATAAGCTAGACCTTCATAATTTATTATAGCATCCAATATAGCTCTACAAAAATGCTATAAAAAATCTCAAGACTTTTAATAACATGAGCAGGACCTTCGAAAATGACTATAAAATATCTTTTATAGCCTTTTTCGTTAGCTATCGTATCCGTTATTTTTTATAGTGCAATATATGAAATACACTTGTAAATATATTTGATATGTTCTTAAATACAATTGGTTTCATAACAACTTGTTGGTTTTTCTAGCAGATTCATGAATATTTTTAAATATGCCTTAGAATTTTGTATTAGATGTTTGCAAATAAATCAATATATGAAATATAAATATACTAGTTATACCATTCAATATAACAATACAATATATAGACTACGAGTATATATTGTTTAATCAAATTCATTTATCAGTTATACCACAGTATATATAAAACACACTTTGACTCAGTGTTCAATATATATTGCAGTATATATCATAAATTTCATCTATGTCACAGTACATATCATAAATCCAAAATAGTCGAAAATAAACAAAAATATCTACCACATTATATCACAGATAGATTCGATGTTCAACATCAAACATATATATAAGTGTAAATATCATCAAACAAAAATCTAAATAAAAATCGTCC